>NW_027195140.1:0-205000 GCF_038502225.1 Cherax quadricarinatus | reverse complement strand
AGATTGGACACCTGGTCCAGCAAATGGCTTCTCGAATTTAATCCTGCCAAATGCAAAGTCATGAAGATAGGGGAAGGGCACAGAAGACCACAGACCGAGTATAGGCTAGGTGGCCAAAGACTGCAAACCTCACTCAAGGAGAAAGATCTTGGGGTGAGTATAACACCGAGCATGTCTCCGGAAGCACACATCAACCAGATAACTGCTGCAGCATATGGGCGCCTGGCAAACCTGAGAACAGCATTCCGATACCTTAGTAAGGAATCGTTCAAGACACTGTACACCGTGTATGTCAGGCCCATACTGGAGTATGCAGCACCTGTTTGGAACCCGCACTTGATAAAGCACGTCAAGAAACTAGAGAAAGTACGAAGGTTTGCGACAAGGTTAGTTCCAGAGCTAAGGGGAATGTCCTATGAAGAAAGATTAAGGGAAATCGGCCTGACGACACTGGAGGACAGGAGGGTCAGGGGAGACATGATAACGACATATAAAATACTGCGTGGAATAGACAAGGTGGACAAAGACAGGATGTTCCAGGGAGGGGACACAGAAACAAGAGGCCACAATTGGAAGTTGAAGACACAAATGAGTCAGAGAGATATTAGGAAGTATTTCTTCAGTCATAGAGTTGTAAGGCAGTGGAATAGCCTAGAAAATGACGTAGTGGAAGCAGGAACCATACACAGTTTTAAGACGAGGTTTGATAAAGCTCATGGAGCGGGGAGAGAGAGGGCCCAGTAGCAACCGGTGAAGAGGCGGGGCCAGGAGCTAAGACTCGACCCCTGCAACCACAAATAGGTGAGTACACACACACACACACACACACACACACACACACACACACACACACACACACACACACACACACACGACATGTGCCTAGGACAAAATGGTAACTAACACACACACACACACACACACACACATACAGACGCATATACAGCAGGCCTAGTGTCTAATCGACATGTGCCTAGGACAAAATGGTAACTAACTAACTAACTGGCTGGCTTGTAAAAACTGGCACACACGGGGCAGTTCAGGCCACACATGGACACGTCTCGTACGAACCACATCGCATACCGGATTTTGTATCGGGAAGCGAGGCAAATTTTCTGCGATATAATGCATCGGTTACCGGATTTATCGGATACCGATAGCATCGCGAACCGGGGGTCCACTGTATAGACAAATGCAAAGTTCTAAATGTTGGACAGGAAAATAACCATGCCACATATAAACTAAATAATGTAGATCTTAATACTACTGATTGCGAAAAGGATTTAGGAGTTCTGGTTAACAGTATTGTAAAACCAACGGCATTATTGTTGGCAATGAAGCTAACAGAATTCTTAGCTTCATATCTAGAAGTATAAATAATAGAAGTCCTCAGGTTATTATTCAACTCTATATATCCTTGGTTAGGCCTCATTTACACTATGCTGCTCAGTTCTGGTTACCGTATTACAGAATGGATATAAATGCTCTCAAAAATGTACAGAGGAGGATGACAAGGATGATCCCATGTATCAGAAATCTTCGTTATGAGGATAGACTGAGGGCCTTGAATCTGCACTCTCTCGAAAGGCGTAGAATTAGGGGGGATATGATCGAGGTGTATAAATGGAAAACAGGAATAAATAAAGGGGATGTAAATAGCGTGCTGAAAATTTCCAGCCAACACAGGACTCGTAGCAATGGTTTCAAGTTGGAAAAATTCAGATTCAGGAAGGATATAGGAAAGCACTGGTTTGGTAATAGAGTCGTGGATGAATGGAACAAGCTCCCGAGTACAGTTATTCAGGCTAAAACGTTGTGTAGTTTTAAAAATAGGTTAGATAAATATATGAGTGGGTGTGGGTGGGTGTGAGTTAGACCTGACTAGCTTGTGCTGCTGGGTTTGGTGCCGTGCTCCTTCCTTGAGTGGAGGTGACCAGACTGGGTGGGTCATTGGGCTAATCCGGAGGAGGTCATTGGGCTAATCCGGGGGGGAAAGACATGGACCTGCTCCGCTTGGGTCAGTAGGCCTGCTGCAGTGTTCCTTCTTTCTTATGTTCTTATTACAAATTTACATTTATCATATTCTGCAGCCTCAGTTTACTAGTATATTTTAATTAAAGAATCATTAGTAAAGAATAATTTTTTATCAGTTATTCTGCTCTCTACAGAAGTTAAAGAAATGTATTAAATTCACATATATTTTGTTCAATTATTACTTACATGTGAACAAACTTTACAGTTTCGTTATTTTAATAAATATGTTATGAGCTTCAGTATATCATGGCAAAAGTCAACGATACCCAGTAATGTACATTAAAAGATATGAAAGAAATCATTACGTACCCTACGACTGCCAAAAATGGCCAGAGCGCTCAGACTGAAGATGATAATAAACTTGTATGTTGATCGATTTGTCTTGTCTTTATAAGGTAAGAACCAACACAATATTGCGAAGACAATGCCACAAAAGAGACCTAGAACCATCCCAGCAGGACCTTCGAATATTGTCCAGATTACAGAACCTGCAAAAAATATATAAGCATTATCTTAAATATGACTCACTAGTATTGTCAATTATGTAAAATAAAAATATTCACTACATTCAAATCTAAAATTATTCTATGTGATTTATTAATGATCCATGTATGACTGAAACGTCGTCATAAATTTCTATCTCCTCCTGTAAGTGTGGTTAGATTTGTAAAATTATTCTGTATTTTCCATTCATCATTTTACCTGCTCACTTTACATAATGATCCATGAACTAAAATTACCAGAAACTAAAATTCCAAGAAAATTCACAGACAATGAACAAAAAAAAATAATACCTGCTTTATTAAGTATTCTTGATTGGAAACCTTCAGGTACTTCACTCAAATATTTTTTTAAATCTTCAACTTTTTTATTGTATTTCACTATAACCTTTACCCTATGTGATTATTTTTTTTCAACTCTTCTGCATGGAAACAACGACCAAGTTCCTGGAACAACTGGAGTGTGAAAGTGCACTATAACCATAATTGTTGACGTCATTCCAAACATCCTGGAATTGCTGTCGTAACTTACAAAATCCCTCAGTGACGAAGCTTCCAGTGTTCAGACATTGGTTCATGTTTCCCCATTTTTCCCTATACAACACAGGGAATTTTTATTCCGGTTATATCAGGTGTTTATAAATAAATTTCTGTTTACCTCTTCTGAACGTCTTCAGTATTTAATGGCTGATTCATCTTAGAGTCAGTCTAGTACCTATTGAATCTAAGTGGCAGTCTAGTACCTATTGAATCTTAGCGACAGTCTAGTACCTATTGAATCTTAGTGACAGTCTAGTACCTAGTGAATACTAGTAACAGTCTAGTACCTATTGAATCTTAGTGGCAGCCTAGTACCAATTGAATCTTAGTTGCAGTCTAGTACCTATTGAATTTTGATGGCAGTTTAGTACCTATTAAATCCTAGTGGCAGTCTAGTACCTATTGTATATTAGTAGCAGTCTAGTAACTATTAATTATTAGTAGCAGTCTAATACCTATTGAATTTTAGTGGCAGTCTAGTAACTATAGAATCTTAGTGGAAGTCTAGTACTATTGAATCTCAGTGGCAGTCTAGTACCTATTGAATCTTATTGGCAGTGTAGTACCTAATGAATCTTAGTGGCAGTCTAGTACCTATTGAATCTTAGTAGCAGTCTAGTACCTAATGAATCTTAGTAGCAGTCTAGTACCTACTGAATCTTAGTGGCAGTCTAGCACCTATTGAACCTCAGTGGCAGTCTAGTACCTATTGAATCTCAGTGGCAGTCTAGTTCCTATTTAATCTTAGTAGAAGTCTAGTACATATTGAATCTTAGTGACAGTCTAGTACCTATTGAATCTTAGTGGCAGTCTAGTACCTGTTGAATCTTAGTGACAACCTAGTACTTATTGAATCTTAGTGGCAGTCTAGTACCTATTGAATCTTAGTGGCAGTCTAGTAAATGTTGAATCTTAGTGGCCGTCTAGTACCTAATGAATCTAACTGGAAGTCTAGTACCTATTCAGTCTTCGTGGCAGTCTAGTACCTATTGAATCTTAGTGACAGTCTAGTACCTATTGAATCTTAGTGGCAGTCTAGTACATATTGAATCTTAGTGGCCGTCTAGTACCAATTGAATCTTACTTGAAGTCTAGTACCTATTTAATCTTAGTGGCAGTCTACCACATACTGAATCTCAGTGGCAGTCTAGTACCTATTGAATCTTAGTGGCAGTCTAATACTTATTGAATCTTCCTTGAAGTCTAGTACCTATTTAATCTTAGTGGCAGCCTAGTACCTGTTGAATCTTAGTGGCAGTCTACTATATGTTGAATCTCAGTCGAAGTCTAGTTCCTATAGAATCTTAGTGGCAGTCTAGTACCTATTGAATCTCAGTGGTAGTATGGTACCTATTGAATCTCAGTGGCAGTCTAGTACCTGTTGAATCTTAGTGGCAGGCTAATACCAATTGAGTCTCAATGACATTCTAGTATCTGTTCATTCTTAGTGGCAGCCTAGAACCTGTTGAATCTTAGAGGCAGCCTGGGAAGGATGTTACATTCTGAATGTGGTGCGTGTTTTGGCAAGGTTGTCATGCTCTGAGAGTAGTGCGTGTCTTGGTAAGGTTCTCATGTTCTGAGTATGGTGCGCGTTTTGGCAAGGTTGTAAAGTTCTGAGTGTAGTGCATGCCTTGGCAAAGTTCTCATGTTCTGAGTGCAGTGCGTGTCTTGGAAATGTTCTCATGTTCTGAGTATGGTGCGCTCTTGGCAAGGTTGTCATGTCCTGAGTGGGGTGCGTGTCTTGGCAAGGATGTCATGTCCTGAGTGTGGTGCATGTCTTCCCGAGGATGTTATGTTCAGAGTTTGGAGAGTGTTTTGACAAGGTTTTTATGTTCTGAGTGTGGTGCGTATCTTGGCAAGGTTGTCTTGTTCTGGGTGTAGTGCGTGTCTTGGCAAGGTTATGGTCTGAGTGTGGTTTCTATCTTGGCAAGGTTCTCATGTTCTGAGCGTGGTGCGTGTCTTGGCAACGTTATCATGTTCTGAATGTAGTGTGTGTCTTTTAACATATTTATGTTCTGAGTGTGCAGCCTGTTTTGGCAAGGTTGTTATGTTCTGAGTGTAGTGCGTGTCTTGACAAGCTTGTCTTCTGAGTGTGCTGTGTGTCTTAGCAAGGTGGTTATGTCCTGAGTTTGGTGTGTGTCTTATCAAGGGTTTTGTGGAGAAATTTTCACCAGGAGGGGATTATCAGCCCCCTTCAGCCCCTTCAGCCCCTTTCAGCTCTGAGGGGCCCAGCCCTCTCAGAAGGGGCAAGCGTCTTGTTTACTGCTACAGTGAGTCATTGATCAAAGATGCCGTACGAGTATGCGACGTGGTCAAGTGACCGCTGCTCCTTGCAGTCCAGTGTTGCAGAGTGTATTTTAATAAGAGACAGTACATCTCTTACTTTAGCAGGACAATTAAGGTAAATCCTGCTCCCACTTTATTACCATGGTAGAAATAGTGGACATTGTTGTCTATGCTTAAGACAGCAAGAATCAAACATTCTGCTTTGCTTCATCGAGGAAATGGCAAGGAAGCAAAAGTACTATGTCAGCTTTTTTTTTGTGCTAGGGAGTAATGGTGTGGGGTGCTGTGGCGTCTTCAGATTACTTTTGACGCTACTGAGAGTGACACTGACGCCAGGATAACCAACAAAGAGCGATCTGTGCATTAGTGTGAACAAAGTGTCTCACAAAACACAATGAACACTTAAGAGAAGTGTGATCAGCTTCTTTAGTGATAAGATTGTGAACAATAAAGACAAATCTTGTGGAACATAGTGTACCAGTGTGCGTTTTCCTAGACTATGGAAGACGTGGGCATCCAAGACACTTCAGCTTCTATCAAGTCACCGATACCTGTCGAAGGTGTAAAGAACACCATAGCTCACGCTACAAGAGCAAGGTAGGTTACGAATTTCTTGTAGTATGGGGGACTGCGCAGTTCTTGAGTCGCAAGGAGTTTGTAATCAACCTATAGTCGGCAGTAAGGTGCGGACTTTTGAGTCCAAACAAGTATATAATTTGTCAGCAATCAGTGAATGAAATATGCTGACATAACACCCCCTAGGGGTAATTTATAAACTTACAAATTATAACTCTTTACAGACCGTTGAGAGATGACTTCGACAGCTTCTCAAGACCTCGTCTGCAGGGGCGCCTGTGCAGGCGATGAGTTGTCTTTCTAAGTTAAGTTACAAACTCTTTAAGCTTAACTGGTAAACCCATTTCTCAACATATTGGTCGTGCTCGAACCGGATAAAGGCCACACTGTGGTCCAAATATGTTGTACTACAGTGTACAAATAACCTACGAGCCAAGGTCCTTCGAAAAAAACTGTAAAACTAGTGTTTTACATTCTAAATCAGTATAAATGAGTCCCTCCAGACTCAATCTGAAAATAATTAATTCAGACTATACACATTATGAAAAGAATTTTCTTGAATCAGATCCATCTGAGGATGAAATTAAAAATGTTTTGGATACTTTTAGTAATCAACAATTAAGGTGGACAGGAGTACAGGCTATCTGCCGCAAAACTCTGTCACAGAGACCTACTGTAACTAGTGGTCAAACACCTGTTACACCTGTAACAACAAGTGTCCCATTACCAAGCTTACCTACATTGTCATTACCTATTTTCCAAGGTCATAATGATAATGAATTCATTAGTGGTTTTCAATCCATAGTAAATTCACGAACTGACATAGATGAGATTGCTAAGTTCAATTATCTTAAATGTCTTGTGAAGGGAGAACCCTATGAACTGATTAAGTCATTTCCGGTGATTAAAGACAATTATCAAATAGCCTTACGTGTCTTAGCAGACAATTACTTTGATGTTGACAAGGCCAGAGTTAGACATGCAGTCTTAATATCAAGCTTTAAGCCACCCAAACATTGTTTTTCAGACTTACAGACATTTAGAATCACATTAGACAATAGTCTCAGATCTCTCAGATATTGTACAAGATAAGTTGTCACCACAAACTATTGAACGATTAAATATTATGTTCAATAAACGCTATTTCACTTGTGAGGAAATTAGCAATGGTTTACAAACAATAGTTTCATGCATGCAAGCAACGAGACAAGATGAAAAATCCACAAATCCAGTGGATAATAAACCTTCAACTCAGTATAAAAAGAGTATACCTACTCCCACTAAACCACATAATGGGAAATCCCATATAGGCATTTATCAAGCTGTGAATACAGCAGACAGTAAACAAACTGTCATACATAAACGTACTCCAAAATGTGTACTTTGTGATGGAACACATTGGGCACAGTATTGTTGTCAATACACATCAGTGGAGGCACGTAAACAACGTGTTCATCAGCTGAAAAGGTGCATCAAGTGTTTAGGTGAACACAAGGGAGGAAAATGCTCACTAGAGAAGTGTTTTAAATGCAAGGGCATGCATCATACAGCATTATGCCCAAATACTTTTGCTGAACAGCAGCAGACCTCCACAGAATCAGGAAGTCAACAAGCAACAGCATTAAATGTGAGAGATAAGTTTAAAGCAACTGCTCTCCCGATAGCTCGAGTTGAGTTATCTAATAAATCACACAAAACCAATGTGCTAACACTATTTGATCAAGGCTCACAAAGGTCCCTCATAAGAAGAACAGTGTTCCAGAAACTGAATAAACAACCCTATGCCAAAATACAGTTAGATATAGCTGTTTTTTTGCACAATTCTGGTAAACAGACATATGACCTAGCCAGAATCACTGTTGGTCTAGGAAACAGGAAAAAGACAGTAGAAGCTGTGGTAGTAGATGATTTGCCTAAGTCTGTGCAGATCCAGGGATTAAAAGAAACAGTTGCAGCACTGAAAGCAGCTAAGGTCAAGTTAGCCTGTCATGACATACAGAGGAACACAATTAGTCCAATTGATTTAATCATTGGAAGTGATTATTATTACTGTTTTGTGCAAAATATAGTAAGTAAACATGATGTTCACTTGCTGGAAACAGCAGGAGGCCACATGATATGTGGTCCCATTCCATCTCAAAGTGGGAAAGAAGCTGATATTGATTCAGTGGAAAATGTACTAGTTACGAGAATAACCGCTGATCATGTACCACAGCAAAAATTATCATTACTGGAAGAAATGAATGAACCAGTTGATAAGTTGTGGGATTTAGATACGATAGGTAATGATGTAAATAAACCAAGCCCACAAGAGTCTCAGACTTATAACCAATATTTGGACACTGTCAAATATGAAGATGGACAGTATTGGGTTAGGTTACCATGGAAATTAAATCCACCACATCTACCTAGCAATTATCGCATGGCTTTCGGACAAATGAAAGCACAAATACATGAGCTCAGGAAGAATCCAGAGCTACTGACTGTTTATGATAATATCATACAAGGACAGTTGGACAATAAATTCATTGAGGAAATAGTCGAAGATAAGTTGAAGACAGAAGCTCATTATTTTCCGCTCCATGGAGTCAGAAAAGATTCTGAAACCACTCCACTACGTGTTGTATATAATTGCAGCGCACGTGCAAATAAAGATGTAGCAAGTCTTAATGACTGTCTGATGAAAGGACCCTCACTAACTGAGAAGCTTGGAGACGTGCTTATGAAATTTCGCACAAACTCATATGCCTACACGGCCGATATTTCCAAGGCTTTCTTAAGAGCAGGACTACAAGAAATAGATAGAGATTATACTCGATTCTTGTGGCCTGAAAATCCACATGATCCTCAAAGTCCTGTGAAAACTTATCGTTTCAAATCAGTATTATTTGGTGCAACATCCTCTCCATTCTTACTAGAAGCTACTCTAAATACACATTTGAAGAAATCTGAAAGTCCCTTCAAAGAAATCTTAAAGAAAAGTTTCTATGTGGACAATCTTCAAGGTACAGTGAATAAAGAGGAGGATTTGAAATCCTTATACAGAGAAGCTAACAAGGAGATGAAAGAAGCAAATATGCCTTTAAGGATGTGGAATACAAATTCAATGCAATTAAGGGAACTTATCAAAGAAGATTTCCCTGAAGCTGAAATTCCTGATTGCAAAAATATGCTGGGACTTAATTGGAACACACAGGAAGATACTTTGAGTCTCAAAAGGATAAACAATAAATCATGCAGTACACTCACTAAACGTAGTTTACTGTCAGAGGTATCACAATGTTTTGATCCTCTAGGACTCGTCTCACCAATTACCATAAAGGGTAAAATGCTTATGCAAGATGCATGGAAGCTCAAAATTGGATGGGATGAGAACTTGCCTCTAGAAATGAGTCAAGCATGGGATGAAATATCCAGGGAGTTTAAGCAACTTCATCAAATTAAATTTCCCAGACAAATAGGTCAAGAGGGAAACAAGTACACCTTACATGTGTTCTGTGATGCGTCAACCAGAGGTTATGGCGCTGTAGCTTACATGAGTAATGCTGAAGGAAGTACACTAATTACTTCAAAGGCCAGGGTAGCACCCTTGAAGGTCAGAACAGTACCACAATTGGAAGTGACAGCATTCTATGTAGGTACAAAATTAGCTGTCTTTCTCAACAAAGTACTTGATCATCTCACTATTGAGAAAATCGTGATATGGAGTGATAATGAAACAGTTCTCCAGTGGTTAAGAAATAATAAGAGTAAGCTGGTCTATGTACAGAACAGAGTAGCAGAAATAAAAGAGATGCAGAGAGATTATCTCTTTATTTACGTCTCTACCCAAGAGAATACAGCTGACATGTTGTCACGTGGTGTCCCACTTAAGAAATTTGTGGATAATAAATTATGGCTCCACGGACCGAACTGGCTCTCTAATGAAAATAACTGGCCTCAGCAAAAAGCTCACATTATGCCAGAAGAAACAGTCTGCTTGAACACAGCAGAAATAAGTTGTGTAAATACTGCAGACACAACAGAAATAGTCATTGATGGATCTGAATACTCATCTTTGGGTAATCTCTTAAGAGTTTCAGCTCTTGTCTTTAAATTCATTAAAGGAATAAAACCTGATTATGAATGTCTTGAACCCATTAAATACTGGGTGAAACTAATACAGAAAGATGTTTTCTCTACAGAATATAAATTTCTAGAAACACAAGATAAATCCCCAAAGAAACCTGTTATGATTAATTCTTTAGGTCTTTATCTCGACTCAGAAAAGATAATAAGATGTCGAGGAAGAATTCATATTTCTTCACTACCTATAGAAGCCATACATCCAATATTGATCCCCAAGAATCATTGGCTAACAAAACTGATTGTGCAAAACGCCCACAGTAACGTGTTACATGGTGGGGTAGCTGACACACTCTGTCATATACGACAATCCTACTGGATACCTCAAGGTCGAGAAAGTGTGAAAAAACAAATAAAGGACTGAATTACTTGTCGTCACTACGATATGCGAGTATGTCAGTATCCAGGTCCACCTCCATATCCTTCTGAAAGAGTTTGTCATATCACTCCATTTGAGGTGACAGGTGTAGATTACACTGGACCAATAATTTTAACCAAAACAGTTGACAAAGTTCCCATCAAGGTGTACATCTGTTTGTTCACTTGTGCTACAACTAGAGCAGTACATCTAGAAGTAGCCACTGACATGTCTGCTGAAACCTTTATCAAATTATTCAGAAGGTTTGCAGCCAGAAGGGCATGTCCCAGGCTGATGATTTCAGATAATGCAACGAACTTTGTTGCTGGTGCTGCTTATATAAGCAAGATCTTTGATCAACCAGAAGTACAACAGATGCTGAATCAACGCAGTTGTCGTTGGAGATACATCCCTCCTAAATCTCCATGGCATGGCGGATTTTATGAAAGAATGATGGGCATTGTAAAACGTTGTTTAAGGAAGACTCTTCATCGTCAGAGAATCGACTTAGAAGAATTCCGTACAGTTGTGAATGAAATAGAAAATAGAGTCAACAACAGACCTCTAACTTATGTTACCGATGATCTAGACAATTTAGAAGTGTTAAGTCCATCTCATTTACTCCATGGCAGAAGGCTCGAACCTGTTCCTCCCATGAATGATAAAGAAATCATAGAGGATCCTACTTATTTCGAACCTGAGCAACTCAGACGTAAATTCAAACACCTTAATAAAGTGATTGAACGTTGGGAGAAAATTTGGCGAGAAGACTATCTCACCTCAATGAGAGAACACTTCTATGGAGCTGGTGTTCCTTAAAATCATAAGTCCTTAAGACCTGGTGACATAATGATTAACGACAATGAGGGTCCGAGGTCCCAGTGGCCACTTGGAAAAATTGTGACCATATATCCTGATGCAAATGGAATCATCAGGACAGTTGATGTTTTAAGCAAAGGTGTAGTGAATAAGCGGGCAATAAATAAACTAGTACCGTTAGAATTACACAGTGTTGAAAACAAAATTAGTGATTCTCCAGAAGCCACACAGACTAAAGCTGTTCAGAAAAGACAAGCAGCAGTGGTGGCGAATGAGAAAATCAAATTAATGTTAAGTGATGAATAGTTCACCTGCAGCGAACCTCCGCCGCCCCCCAGTGTGGAGAAATTTTCTCCAGGAGGTGGGTATCAGCCCCCTTCAGCCCCTTCAGCCCCTTTCAGCCCTGAGGGGCCCAGCCCTCTCAGAAGGGGTAAGCGTCTTGTTTACTGCTACAGTGAGTAATTGATCACAGATGCCGTACGAGTATGCAACGTGGTCAAGTGACCGCTGCTCCTTGCAGTCCAGTGTTGCAGAGTGTATTTTAGTAAGAGACAGTACATCTCTTACTTTAGGAGGACAATTAAGGTAAATCCTGCTCCCACTTTATTACCATGGTAAAAATAGTGGACATTGTTGTCTATGCTTAAGACAGCAAGAATCAAACATTCTGCTTTGCTTCATTGAGGAAGTGGCAAGGAAGGAAAAGTACTAGGTCAGCTGTTTTTTTTTTGTGCTAGCGAGTAACAGTGTGGGGTGCTGTGGCATCTTCAGATTACTTTTGACTCTACTGAGAGTGACGCTGACGCTAGGATAACCAACAAAGAGCGATCTGTGCGTTAGTGTGAACAAAGTGTCTCATAAAATACAATAAACACTTAAGAGAAGTGTGATCAGCTTCTTTTGTAATAAGATTGTGAACAATAAAGACAAATCTTGTGGAACATAGTGTACCAGTGTGCGTTTTCCTAGACTATAGAAGACGTGGACATCCAAGGACACTTCAGCTTCTATCAAGTCACCGATATCTGTCGAAGGTGTGAAGAACACCATAGCTCACACTACAAGAGCAAGGTAGGTTACGAATTTCTTGTAGTACGGGGGACTGCGCAGTTCTTGAGTCGCAAGGAGTTTGTAATCAACCTACAGTCGGCAGTAAGGTGCAGACTTTTGAGTCCAAACAAGTATGTAATTTGTCAGCTATCAGTGAATGAAATATGCTGACATAACACCCCCTAGGGGTAATTTATAATCTTACAAATTATAACTCTTTACAGTCCGTTGAGAGATAACTTCGACAGCTTCTCAAGACCTCGTCTGCAGGGGCGGCTGTGCAGGCGATGAGTTGTCTTTCTAAGTTAAGTTACAAACTCTTTAAGCTTAACTGGTAAACCCATTTCTCAACATATTTAATGTTCTGAATGTAGTGCGTGTCTTGCCAAGTTTGTTATGTTCTGAGTGCAGTGCGCGTGTTGGCAAGGTTATTACGTTCTGAGAGTGGTGCGTGTTTGGCAAGGTTTTCATGTTCTGAGTGTAGTGCGCGTGTTAGCAAGATTGTCCTTTTCTGAGTGTAGTGCATGTCTTGGCAAGGTTGTTATCTTCTGATCGTGGTGCGTGTCTTGGCAAGGTTGTCATGTTCTGAGTGTATTGCGCGTGTTGGCAAAGATGTGCTGATCTGAGTGTAGTGCATGTCATGGCAAGGTTGTCGTGTTCCGACAGTAGTGGGCGTGTTTACAATGCTGTTATATTCTGAGTGTAGTGCACGTCATGGCAAGGTTGTCATGTTTTGAGAACAGTACGTGTCTTCGAAAGGTTGTCATGTTCTGAATGTAGTATGTGTCTTGGCAAGTTTGTTATGTTGCGAGTATAGTCCATGTGTTGGGAAGACTGTCATGTTGTATGCTGTGAGTGTAGTGCGTGTGTTGGCAAAGTTGTTATATTCTGAGTGTAGTGCATGTTTTGGCATTGTTATTTTCTGAGTAAGGTGCAACCCTTGGCAAGGTTGTTATGTTCTAAGTGTTCTGCGTGTCTTGACAAGGTTTCATGTTCTGAGTGTAGTGAGTGTCTTGGCAAGATTGTTACGTTCTGAATGTAGTGCGTTTCCTGGGCAGGTTATGGTCTGAGAGAAGTTCGTGTCTAGGCAAAGTTGTCATGTTCTGAGTGTGGTGCATGTCTTGATAAGACTGTTATTTTCAGAGTGTAGTGCATGTTTTGACAAGGTTATATTCTGGGTGTGGTGCGTGTCTTGGCAATGTTTTCACGTTCTGGGTGTAGTGTGTGTCTTGGAAAAGGTTGTCATATTCTGAGTGTAGTGTGTGTCTTTGCAAGATTAATATGTTCTGAGTGTGGTGAGCGTTTTGGCAAGGTTGTTATGTTCTGAGCATAGTGTGTGTCTAGGTGAGGTTGTTATGTTCTGAGTGCGGTGCGTGTCTTGGCAAGTTTGTCATGTTCTGAGTGTGGTGTGTGAATTGGCAAGGCTTTTATGTTCTGAGTGTGTTGTGTGTCTTGACAAGGCTATTATGTTCTGAGTGTACATCGTGTCTTGGCGAGGATGTTACGCTCTGAGTGCGGTGCATGTCTTGGCAAGGTTGTCATGTTCTGAGTGTAGTACGTGTCTTGGCAAGGTTGTCATGTTCTGAGTGTATTGGTTGTCTTGACAAGGTTGTTATGTTCTCAGTGTGGTGCGTGTCTCGGCAAGACTGTCACGTTCTGAGTGTAGTGCGTGTCTTGGCAAGATTATGGTCTGAGTGTGGTTCGTTTCTTGGGAAGGTTGTCATGTTCTGAGTGCGGTGAGTGTATTGGCAAGGTTTTAATGTTCTGAGTGTGTTGCGTGTCTTGAGAAGGTTATTATGTTCTGAGTGTAGTGCGTGCTTTGGCAAGGTTGCTATGTTCTGAGTACAGTGCGTGTCTTAGGAAGGTTGTCATGTTCTAACCGTGGTGCGTGTTTAGGCAAGGATGTCATGTTTGGAGTGTAGTGCGAGTGATGGCAAGGTTGTCATGTTCTGAGTGTGGTGCGTGTCTTGGCAAGGTTGTCATTTTATGAGTGTAGTGCGTGCCTTGCGAAGGCTACGTTCTGAGTGTGGTGCATGTCATGGCAAGGTTATTACGTTCTGAGAGTAGTGCGTGTCTTGGAAAGGTTGTTATGTTCTGAATGTGGTGCATGCGTTGGCAAGGTTCTCATGTTCTGAGTGTTGTGCGTATCTTGGTAAGGTTACGTACTGAGTGTGGTGCATGTCTTCGCAAGGTTGTCATGTTCTGAGCGAAGTGCGTGTCTTGGCAAGGTTTTCCTGTTCTGAGTGTGGTGCGTCTCTTGGCATGGTTGTCATGTTGAGAGTGTTGTGCGTGTCTTGGCAAGGTTGCCAGGGTGTGAGTGTGCTGCATGTTTTGGAGTGCATGTTCTGAGCGTAGTGCGTGTTTTTTCAAAGTTGTCATGTTCTGAGTGTAGTGCGTGTCTTGGCAAGGTTGTCATGTTCTGAGTGTGGTGCATGTCTTGGGAAGGATATGTTCTGAGTTTGGTGCGTGTCTTGGCATAGTTGTCACGTTCTGAGTGTAGTGCGTGTTTTGGCAAGGTTGTTATGTTCTGAGTGTAATGCTTGTCATGACAACATTGTTATGTTCTGAGTGTGGTGGGTGTCTTGGCAATGATTTTATATTCTAAGTGTGGTGCTTGTCTTGGCAATCTTGTAATAATCTGAATGTAATTTGTGTCTTGACAAGGTTATGTTCTGTGTGTGGTGCGTGTCTTGGCAAGGTTGTTATGTTCTGTGTGTAATGCTTGTGATGGCAAGGTTGACATGTTCTGAGTATAGTGCAAGTCATGGCAACGTTGTTATGTTCTGAAGTGTGGTGGGTGTCTTGCCAAGGATTTTGTATTCTGAGTGTGGTGCATGTCTTGGAAAGGTTGTAATGTTCTGTGTGTGGTGCGTGTTTTTGACAGTTTGTCATGTTCTGAGTGTTATGCTTTGTCAAGGCAAGGTTTACATGTTCTGAGTGTAATGCGTGTCTTGGCAAAGTTGTTATAGTCTGAGTGTGGTGAGTATCTTGGCAAGATTGTCATGTTCTTAGTGCAGTGCGTGTCTTGACAAGATTTTTATGTTCTGAGTGTAATGCTTGTCATAGCAAGGGTGACATGTTCTGAGTGTAGTGCTTGTCATGGCAAGGTTGACATGTTCTGATTGTAGTGCGTGTCTTGACAAGGTTTTGTTCTGAGTGTGCTGTGTGTCTTGCAAAGGTTGTTTTGCTCTGAGTGTGTGGGGTGTCTTGGCAAGGATGTCTTGTTCTGAGTTTGGTGCGTGTTTTGTCAGGGTTGTCATGTTTGCAGTGTAGTGCGTGTTGGCAAGGTTGTCATGTTCTGAATGTTGTACGTGTCTTGACAAGGTTATGTTCTGAGTGTGGAGCGTGTCATGGAAAGGTTGTTATATTCTGAGTGTGGTGGGTGTCTTGGGAAAGTTCTCATGTTCTGAGTGTAGTTCGTGTCTTGGTAACGTTACGTTCCGAGAGTGACGCATGTCTTGGCAAGGTTGTAATGTTCTAAGAGTGGTGCGTGTCTTCGAAAGGTTTTCATTTTCTGAGTATTGTGCGTCTCTTGGAAAGGTTGTCATGTTGTGAGTGTAGTGCGTGTCTTGGCAAGGTTGTCATCTTCTGAGTGTAGTTCGTGTCTTGGCAAGGTTATGTTCTGAGTACCGTGCATCTCTTTGCAACGATGTCATGTTCTGAATGTTGTGCGTGTCGTGGCAAGGTTGCCATGTTATGATTGTAGTGCGTGTCTTGGAAAGATTGTTATGTTCTGTTTGTAGTGCTTTTCATAGCAAGGTTGACAAGTTCTGAGTGTAGTGCGTGTCTTGGCAAGGTTGACATGTTCTGAATGTATTACGTGTCTTGACAAGGTTATGTTCTGAGTGTGGGGCGTGTCTTCGAAAGGTTTTTATGTTTTGAGTATGGTGGGTGTTTTGGGAAAATTCTCATGTTCTGAGTGCAGTTCGTGTCTTGGTAACGTTACGTTCTGAGTGTGATGCAAATCTTTGCAAGGTTGTCATGTTCTGAGTGTAATGCATGTGTTGGCAAGGTTGTCTTCGAAATATTTTAATTTTCTGAGTGTGGTGTGTCTTTTCGGAAGGTTGTCATGTTGTGAGTGTAGTGCGTGTATTGGCAAGGTTGTTAAGTTCTGAGTGGAGTGCGTGTTTTGCAAAAATTTTCATGTTCTGAGTAGTGCGTGTCTTGGAAAGGTTATTATGTTCTGAGTGTGGTGCGTGTCTTAGCAAGGTTGTTATGTTCTGAGTGTTGTGCTTGTCTTGGTAAGGTTATGTTCACATTGTGGTGCATGTCTTGGCAAGGTTGTCATGTTCTGAATGTATTACGTGTCTTGACAAGGTTATGTTCTGAGTGAAGTGCGTGTCTCCGAAAGGTTCACATGTTCTTTGTGTAGTACGTGTCTTGGCAAGGTTGTAATGTTCTGAATGTGGAGCGTGTCTTGGCAAGGATATTATGTTCTGAGTGTGGTGCGTGTCTTGGGAAGGTTATCTTCTGAGTATGGTATGTGTCTTGGCAAGGTTGTCATGTTATGAGTGTAGTGCGTGTCATGGCAAAGATGACATGTTCTGAGTGAAGTGCGTGTTTTGGCAAGGATGTCATGCTCTGAGTTTAGTGAGTCTCTTGGCAACGTTTTTATGTTCTGAGTGTGGTGCGTGTCTTGGCAAGGTTATTATGTTCACAGTGAATTGCGTTTCTTGGTAATGTTGTTAAATTCTGAGTTCCGTGCGTGACTTAACAAGAGTGTCATGTTCTGAGTGTAGTGCGAGTCTTGGCAAGGTTATTATCTGAGTGTGGTTCGTGTCTTGATAAGGTTGTCATATTCTGAATGTGGTGCGTGCCTTAGCAAGGTTTCTATGTTCTAAGTGTAGTGGGTGTCTTGAAAAGGTTATGTTCCTAGTTTGGTGGGTGTCTTGGTAAGGTTTTTATGTTCTGCGTGTGGTGCGTGTCTTACCATGGCTGTCATGTTCTGAGTGTAGTTCGTGTTTTGGTACGGATATGTTCTGAGTGTGGTGTGTGTCTTGGTAAGGTTGTTATGTTCTGAGTGTGGTGTGTGTTTTGGCAACGTTGTCATGTTCTGAATGTGGTGCGTGTCTTGTCAAGGTTGTCATGTTCTGAGCGTAGTTCGTGTCTTAGCAAGGTTGTCATTTTCTGAATGTGGTCTGTGTCTTGGGAAGATTGTCATATTCTGAGTGTAGTGCGTGTCTTGGCAAGATTGTTACGTTCTGAGTGTAATGCTTTTCATAGCAAGCTTGATATGTTCTGAGTGTAGTGTGTGTCTTGGCAAGGTTGTCATGTTCTGAGTGTGGTGCGTGTCTTGGCAAGGTTGTCATGTTCTGATTGTAGTGCGTGTCTTAGAAAGATTGTTATGTTCTTAGTGTAAATCTTTGTCATGGCAAAGTTGACATTTTCTGAGTGTAAAGCGTGTCTTGGTAAGATTGTCATGTTCTGAGTCTGGTGAGTGCCTTGGAAAGGTTGTCATGTTCTGATTGCGATGCATGTCTTGTCAATCTTTGGCAAGATTGTTATGTTCTGAGTGTAATGCGTGTCTTGGAAAGGTTGGCATGATCTGAGTGAAGGCGTGCTTGGCAATGTTGCCATGTTCTGAGTGCAGTGCGTCTCTTGGAAAGGTTGTCATGTTCTGAGTGTGGTGCGTGTCTTGGCAAGATTGTTATATTCTGAGAGTAATGCTTATAATGGCAAGAGAGACATGTTCTGAGTGTAGTGCGTGTCTTGGCAAGATTCTTATGTTCTGTGTGTACTGCATGTCTTGGCAAGGTTATGTTATGAGTACAGTGCATCTCTTGCATGTCATGTTCTTAGTATTGTGCGTGTCTCGGCAAGGTTGCCATGTTCTGAGTGTAGTGCGTGTCTTGCCAAGATTGTTGTGTTCTGTGTGTAGTGCTTTTTTTGGCAAGGTTAACAATTTCTGAGTGTATCGCTTGTTCATGGCAAGGTTGACATGTTCTGAGTGAAGTACCTGTTTCGGTAAGGTTGTCATGTTCTGAGTGTACTGAGTGCCTTGGCAAGGTTGTCATATACTGTTGAGAAATGGCATTACCAGCTAAGTTTAAAGAGTTTGTACGTAACTTAGAAAGACAGCTCATCGCCTGCACAGCCGCCCCTGCAGACGAGGTCTTGAGAAGCTGTCGAAGTCATCTCTCAACGGGCTGTAAAGAGTTATAATTTGTAAGATTATAAATTACCCCTAGGGGGTGTTATGTCAGCATATTTCATTCACTGATGGCTGACAAACTTACTTGTGTGGACTCAAAAGTCCGCCCCTTACTGCCGACTATAGGTTGATTACAAACTCCTTGCGACTCAAGAACTGCGCAATCCCCCATACTACAAGAAATTCGTAACCTACCTTGCTCTTGTAGCGTGAGCTATGGTGTTCTTCACACCTTCGACAAATATCGGTGACTTGATAGAAGCTGAAGTGTCCTTGGATGTCCACGTCTTCCATAGTCTAGGAATACGCACACTGGTACACTATGTTCCACAAGATTTGTCTTTATTGTTCACAATCTTATCACTAAAGAAGCTGATCACACTTCTCTTAAGTGCTTATTGTGTTTTGTGAGACACTTTGTTCACACTAACGCACGGATCGTTCTTTGTTGGTTATCCTGGCGTCAGTGTCACTCTCAGTAGAGTCAAAAGTAATCTGAAGACGCCACAGCGCCCCATGCCGTCACTGCCCCTTGCACAAAAAAAAGCTGACATAGTACTTTTGCTTCCTTGCCACTTCCTCGATGAAGTAAAGCAGAATGTTTGATTCTTGCTGTCTTAAGCATAGACAACAATGTCCACTGTCTTTACTATGGCAACAAAGTGGGAGCAGGATTTTCCTTAATTGTCCTGCTAAAGTAAGAGATGTACTGTCTCTTATTAAAATACACTCTGCAACACTCTGCAAGGAGCAGCGGTCACTTGACCACGTCGCATACTCGTACGGCATCTGTGATCAATTACTCACTGTAGCAGCAAACAAGACGCTTGCCTCTTCCGAGAGAGCTGGGCCCCTCAGGGCTGAAAGGGGCTCAAGGGGATGAAGGGGGCTGATACCCCCCTACTGGAGAAAATTTCTCCACACTGGGGGGCGGCAGAGGTTCGCTGCAGGTGAACTATTCATCACTTAACATTAATTTGATTTTCTCACTCGCCACCACTGCTGCTTGTCTTTTCTGAACAGTTTTAGTCTGTGTGGTTTCTGGAGAATCACTAATTTTGTTTTCAACACTGTGTAATTCTAACGGTACTAGTTTATTTATTGTCCGCTTATTCACTACACCTTTGCTCAAAACATCAACTGTCCTAATGATTCCATTTGCATCAGGATATATGGTCACAATTTTTCCAAGTGGCCATTGGGACCTCGGACCATCATTGTCAATAATCACTATGTCACCAGGTCTTAAGGACTTATGATTTTCAGGAACACCAGCTCCATAGAAGTGTTCTCTCAATGATGTGAGATAGTCTTCTCGCCAAATTTTCTCCCAACATTCAATCACTTTATTCAGGTGTTTGAATTTACGTCTGAGTTGCTCAGGTTCGAAATAAGTAGGATCCTCTGTGATTTCTTTATCATTCATGGGAGGAACAGGTTCGAGCCTTCTGCCATGGAGTAAATGAGATGGACTTAACACTTCTAAATTGTCCAGATCATCGGTAACATAAGTCAGAGGTCTGTTGTTGACTCTATTTTCTATTTCAGTCACAACTGTACGGAATTTTTCTAAGTCTATTCTCTGACGATGAAGAGTCATCCTTAAACAACGTTTTACAATGCCGATCATTCTTTCATAAAATCCGCCATGCCATGGAGATTTAGGAGGAATGTATCTCCAACTACAACTGCGTTGATTCAGCATCTGTTGTACTTCTGGTTGATCAAAGATCTTGCTTATATAAGCAGCACCAGCAACAAAGTTCGTTGCATTATCTGAAATCATCAGTCTGGGACATGCCCTTCTGGCTGCAAACCTTCTGAATAATTTGATAAAGGTTTCAGCAGACATGTCAGTGGCTACTTCTAGATGTACTGCTCTAGTTGTAGCACAAGTGAACAAACAGATGTACACCTTGATGGGAACTTTGTCAACTGTTTTGGTTAAAATTATTGGTCCAGTGTAGTCTACACCTGTCACCTCAAATGGAGTGATATGACAAACTCTTTCAGAGGGATATGGAGGTGGACCTGTATACTGACATACTCGCATATCGTAGTGACGACAAGTAATACAGTCCTTTATTTGTTTTTTCACACTTTGTCGACCTTGAGGTATCCAGTAGGATTGTCGTATATGACAAAGTGTGTCAGCTTCCCCACCATGTAACACGTTACTGTGGGCGTTTTGAACAATCAGTTTTGTTAGCCAATGATTCTTGGAGATCAATATTGGATGTATGGCTTCTTCAGGTAGTGAAGAATTATGAATTCTTCCTCGACATCTTATAATCTTTTCTGAGTCGAGATAAAGACCTAAAGAATTAATCATGACAGGTTTCTTTTGGGATTTATCTAGTGTTTCTAGAAATTTATATTCTGTAGAGAAAGCATCTTTCTGTATTAGTTTCACCCAGTATTTAATGGGTTCAAGACATTCATAATCAGGTTTTATTCCCTTAATGAATTTAAGGACAAGAGCTGTAACTCTTAAGAGTTTACCCAAAGATGAGTATTTAGATCCATCAATGACTATTTCTGTAGTGTCTGCAGTATTTACACAACTTATTTCTGCTGTGTTCAAGCAGACTGTTTCTTCTGGCATAATGTGAGCTTTTTGCTTAGGCCAGTTATTTTCATTAGAGAGCCAGTTCGGTCCGTGGAGCCATAATTTATTATCCACAAATTTCTTGAGTGAGACACCACGTGACAACATGTCAGCTGGATTCTCTTGGGTAGAGACGTGAATAAAGAGATAATCTCTCTGCATCTCTTTTATTTCTGCTACTCTGTTCTGTACATAGACCAACTTACTCTTATTATTTCTTAACCACTGCAGAACTGCTTCATTATCACTCCATATCACGGTTTTTTCAGTAGTGAGATGATCAAGTACTTTGTTGAGATAGACAGCTAATTTTGTACCTACATAGAGTGCTGTCAGTTCCAATTGTGGTACTCTTCTGACCTTCAAGGGTGCTACCTTGGCCTTTGAAGTAATTAGTGTACTTCCTTCAGCATTACTCATGTAAGCTACAGCGCCATAACCTCTGGTTGACGTATCACAGAACACATGTAATGTGTAATTGTTTCCCTCTTGACCTATTTGTCTGGGAAATTTAATTTGATGAAGTTGCTTAAACTCCTTGGATATTTCATCTCATGCTTGAGTCATTTCTAGAGGCAAGTTCTCATCCCACCCAATTTTGAGCTTCCATGCATCTTGCATAAGCATTTTACCCTTTATGGTAATTGGTGAGACGAGTCCTAGAGGATCAAAACATTGTGATACCTCTGACAGTAAACTACGTTTAGTGAGTGTACTGCATGATTTATTGTTTATCCTTTTGAGACTCAAAGTATCTTCCTGTGTGTTCCAATTAAGTCCCAGCATATTGTTGCAATCAGGAATTTCAGTTTCAGGGAAATCTTCTTTGATAAGTTCCCTTAATTGCATTGAATTTGTATTCCACATCCTTAGAGGCATATTGCTTCTTTCATCTCCTTGTTAGCTTCTCTGTATAAGGATTTCAAATCCTCCTCTTTATTCACAGTACCTTGAAGATTGTCCACATAGAAACTTTTCTTTAAGATTTCTTTGAAGGGACTTTCAGATTTCTTCAAATGTGTATTTAGAGTAGCTTCTAGTAAGAATGGAGAGGATGTTGCACCAAATAATACTGATTTGAAACGATAAGTTTTCACAGGACTTTGAGGATCATGTGGATTTTCAGGCCACAAGAATCGAGTATAATCTCTGTCTATTTCTTGTAGTCCTACTCTTAAGAAAGCCTTGGAAATATCAGCCGTGTAGGCATATGGGTTTGTGCGAAATTTCATAAGCACGTCTCCAAGCTTCTCAGTTAGTGAGGGTCCGGTCATCAGACAGTCATTAAGACTTGCTACATATTTATTTGCACGTGCGCTGCAATTATGTACAACACGTAGTGGAGTGGTTCCAGAATCTTTTCTGACTCCATGGTGCGGGAGATAATGAGCGTTTGTCTTCAACTTATCTTCGACTACTTCCTCAATGAATTTATTGTCCAACTGTTCTTGTATGATATTATCATAGACAGTCAGTAGCTCTGGATTCTTCCTGAGCTCATGTATTTGTGCTTTCATTTGTCCGAAAGCCATGCGATAATTGCTAGGTAGATGTGGTGGATTTAATTTCCATGGTAACCTAACCCAATACTGTCCATCTTTATATTTGACAGTGTCCAAATATTGGTTATAAGTCTGAGACTCTTGTGGGCTTGGTTTATTTACATCAACACCTATCGCATCTAAATCCCACAACTTATCAACTGGTTCATTCATTTCTTCCAGTAATGATAATTTTTGCTGTGGTACATGATCAGCGGTTATTCTCGTGATTAGTACATTTTCCACTGAATCAATATCAGCTTCTTTTCCACTTTGAGAGGGAATGGGACCACATATCATGTGGCCTCCTGCTGTTTTCAGCAAGTGAACATCATGTTTACTTACTATATTTTGCACAAAACAGTGATAATAATCACTTCCAATGATTAAATCAATTGGACTAATTGTGTCCGTCTGTATGTCAGGACAGGCTAACTTGACCTTAGCTGCTTTCAGTGCTGCAACTGTTTCTTTTAATCGCTGGATCTGCTCAGACTTAGGCAAATCATCTACTACCACAGCTTCTACTGTCTTTTTCCTGTTTCCTAGACCAACAGTGATTCTGGCTAGGTCATATGTCTGTTTACCAGAATTGTGGAAAAAACCAGCTATATCCAACTGTATTTTGGCATAGGGTTGTTTATTCAGTTTCTGCAGCACTGTTCTTCTTATGAAGGACCTTTGTGAGCCTTGATCAAATAGTGTTAGCACATTGGTTTTGTGTGATTTATTAGATAACTCAACTCGAGCTATCGGGAGAGCAGTTGCTTTAAACTTATCTCTCACATTTAATGCTGTTGCTTGTTGACTTCCTAATTCTGTGGAAGTCTGCTGCTGTTCAGCAAAAGTATTTGGGCATAATGCTGAATGATGCATACCCTTGCGTTTAAAACACTTCTTCAGTGAGCATTTACCTCCCTTGTGTTCATCTAAACACTTGATGCATCTTTTCAGCTGATGAACACGTTGTTTACGTGCCTCCATTGATGTGTATTGAATACAATACTGTGCCCAATGTGTTCCATCACAAAGTACACATTTTGGAGTACGTTTATGTATGACAGTCTGTTTACTGTTTGTTGTATTCACAGCTTGATAAATGCCTATATGGGATTTCCCATTCTGTGGTTTAGTGGGAGTAGGTATACTCTTTTTATACTGAGTTGAAGGTTTATTATCCACTGGATTTGTGGATTTTTCATCTTGTCTCGTTGCTTGCATGCATGAAACTATTGTTTGTAAACCATTGCTAATTTCTTCACAATTGAAATAGCGTTTATTGAACATAATATTTAATCGTTCAAAAGTTTGTGGTGACAACTTATCTTGTACAATACCACTGATAAACCAATCACATTGCCTTAGGTCATATTTAGCACCTAGAGATCTGAGACTATTGTCTAATGTGATTCTAAATGCCTGTAAGTCTGAAAAACAATGTTTGGGTGGCTTCAAGCTTGATATTAAGACTGCTTGCATGTCAGCGTCAAAGTAATTGTCTGCTAAGACACGTAAGGCTATTTGATAATTGCCTTTAACCACCGGAAATGACTTAATCAGTTCATAGGGTTCTCCCTTTACAAGACATTTAAGGTAATTGAACTTACCAATCTCATCTATGTCAGTTCGTGAATTTACTATGGATTGAAAACCACTAATGAATTCTTCATAATTATGACCTTGGAAAATAGGTAATAACAATGTAGGTAAGCTTGGTAATGGGACACTTGTTGTTGTTACAGGTATAACAGGTGTTTGACCACTAGTTACAGTAGGTCTCTGTGACAGAGTTTTGTGGCAGATAGCCTGTACTCCTGTCCACCTTAACTGTTGATTACTAAAAGTATCCAAAACATTTTTAATTTCATCCTCAGATGGGGTCTGATTCAAGAAATTTATTTTCGTAATGTGTATAGTCTGAATTAATTATTTCCAGACGTCATGTAAATAATTCAAATTTGACCTCAAGATCATCAAAATCTATGTTTGTATCTTGAGTTAATCCTATACAGACTGAAATTAGATTTTCTAATTGTGTAATCTTAGTCTGTAAAGACTGAAACTGAGTTTTCAAACAAGCCATTTTAATGGTATATTGAAAATTCTAGCACCACACTTAGAGTGCTTAAAAAACACTGTACTGCTGTAAACAGCTGAGTTTTTGTTATGCTTAAGTCAGCAATAATCGAGTCAGACACTACTGACCCACTAAGCTTAACCTCAGGGTCAATGACCATGAAGGGTACAGAGTACATGTGGCTGGTGTTTATGGCTTGAATTTGCTGTGTCAGCCTGACAACGATGATTAATCGTAAATAACGTTATACACTTCATTCACAATACACTGTAAATGTCACTGTATAACTGTAAATCACACGTGAATATTACTTACACATATATAAATGTCACTGTTAATATGTATTTGAAAGCTTACACTTTATATATAAGTTCCTTTAATATAACAGGTAGATCTATAAGAAACAAACTTTAACACAATCTTGTCTCTTAATTTCTGTCTATAAACATTATAAACACTATGTGTATATACACTCAGACAAACCGAACATCACTTGGGTTGTTGTCTTTGTCAGCGATTTTCGAGATTGGAGCAGTGGATGCCGGGTGCCATCTCCCGTTTTCTTGTTGGGTGAGTCACTCAGCTCCTGTTTTCTTTGGGTGAACGCACGTTTGGGTGAGCGCCCGTTTTCTTTTGGCTGCCCATTCTCTGTGATTGAGTCTGGAGGGACTCATTTATACTGATTTATATTGTAAAACACTAGTTTTGCAGCTTTTTTCGAAGGACCATGGTTCGTAGGTTATTTGTACACTGTAGTACAACATATTTGGACCACAGTATGGCCTTTATCTGGTTCGAGCACGACCAATTATGTTGAGAAATGGCATTACCAGCTAAGTTTAAAGAGTTTGTACGTAACTTAGAAAGACAGCTCATCGCCTGCACTGCCGCCCCTGCGAACGAGGTCTTGAGAAGCTGTCGAAGTCATCTCTCAATGGGCTGTAAAGAGTTATAATTTGTAAGATTATAAATTACCCCTAGGGGGTGTTATGTCAGCATATTTCATTCACTGATGGCTGACAAACTTACTTGTGTGGACTCAGAAGTCCACCCCTTACTGCCGACTATAGGTTGATTACAAACTCCTTGCGACTCAAGAACTGTGCAGTCCCCCGTACTACAAGAAATTCGTAACCTACCTTGCTCTTGTAGCGTGAGCTATGGTGTTCTTCACACCTTCGACAGATATCGGTGACTTGATAGAAGCTGAAGTGTCCTTGGATGTCCACGTCTTCCATAGTCTAGGAATACGCACACTGGTACACTATGTTCCACAAGATTTGTCTTTATTGTTCACAATCTTATCACTAAAGAAGCTGATCACACTTCTCTTAAGTGTTCATTGTGTTTTGTGAGACACTTTGTTCACACTAATGCACAGATCGTTCTTTGTTGGTTATCCTGGCGTCAGTGTCACTCTCAGTAGAGTCAAAAGTAATCTGAAGACGCCACAGCGCCCCATGCCGTCACTGCTCCTTGCCCAAAAAAAAGCTGACGTAGTACTTTTGCTTCCTTGCCACTTCCTCGATGAAGTAAAGCAGAATGTTTGATTCTTGCTGTCTTAAGCATAGACAACAATGTCCACTGTCTTTACTATGGCAACAAAGTGGGAGCAGGATTTTCCTTAATTGTCCTGCTAAAGTAAGAGATGTACTGTCTCTTATTAAAATACACTCTGCAACACTCTGCAAGGAGCAGCGGTCAATTGACCACGTCGTATACTCGTACGGCATCTGTGATCAATTACTCACTGTAGCAGTAAACATGACGCTTGCCCCTTCTGAGAGGGCTGGGCCCCTCAGGGCTGAAAGGGGCTCAAGGGGCTGAATGGGGCTGATACCCCCCTCCTGGAGAAAATTTCTCCACATATTCTGAGTATAGTGCATGTCTTGAGAAGGTTGTAGTCTGACTGTGGCTCGTCTCTGGGCAAGGTTGTCATGTTCTGAGTGTGGTGCGTGTTTTGACAAGGTTGTCATGTTTGGAGTGTAGGGCGTGTTGGCAAGGTTGTCATGTTCTGAGTGTTGTGCGTGTCTTGTCAAGGTTGACATGTTCTGATTGCAGTGCGAGTCTCGACAAGGTTGTCATCTTCTAAGTTTGGTGCGTATTTTGGCAAGGTTCTTACGTTCTGAGTGAAATCCTTGTCATGGCAAGGTTGACATGCTCTGAGTGTAGAGTGTGCCTTGTCAAGGTTGTTATGTTCTGAGTGTAGTGCGTGTCTCGGCAAGGTTATGTTTTGAGTATGGTGCATCTCTTGGCAAGGTTGTCATGTTCTGAGTGTAGTGAGTGTCTTGGGAAGTTTGTTATGTTCTGTGTAGTGCTTCTCATGGTAAGGTTGACAGGTTCTGTGTGTAGTGCTTGTCATGCCAAGGTGGACATGTTCTGAGTATAGTAGTGCGTGTTTTTTCAAGATTGCTATGTTCAGATTGTAGTGAGTGTTTTGCACTGTTGTTATGTTCTGAGTGTTTTGCGTGTCTTCGCAAGGTTGTCATGTTGTGAGTGTAGTGAGTAGCTCGACAAGGTTGTCATGTTCTGAGTTTGGTGGGTGTTTTGGCAAGGTTGTCCTCTTGTGAGCGTAGTGCGTTTCTTGACAAGGTTACGTATGGTGTATCTCTTGCCAAAGTTGTCATGTTCTGAATGTTGTGCGTGTCTTGGCAATGTTATGTTCTGTGTGTAGTGCGTGTCTTGGCAAGGTTATGTTCTGAGTATGGTGCATCTCTTGGCAAGATTGACATCTTCTGATTGTAGTGCGTGTCTCGGCAAGGTTGTCATGTTCTAATTGTAGTGCATTTTTGGGCAAGGTTGTCATGTTGCGAGTGTGGTGCGTGTTTTTGCAAGGTTGTCATGTTCTGAGTGTAGTGCGTGTCTTGCTAAGGTTGTCATGTTCTGAGTGTAGTGCGTGTCTTGGCAAGGTTGTCATGTTCTGAGTGTGGTTCGTGTCTTGGTGTGGTGCGTCTCTTGCCAAGCTTGTCATGTTCTGAGTGTGGTGCGTGTCTTGGGAAGGTTGTGTTCTGAGTTTCGTGCGTGTTTTGGCATTATTCTCATGTCCTGAGTGTAGTGTGTATCTAGGTAAGGTTATGTTCTCTGTGCAGTGCGTGTGTTGACAAGGCTTTTATGTTCTGAGTGTGTTGCGTATCTTGACATGGTTAATATGTTCTGCGTGTAGTGCGTGTCTTGGTAAAGTTGGTATGTTGTGAGTGCAGTGCGTGTCTTGGCAAGGTTGTCATGTTCTGAGTGTAGTGCTTGTCTTGGAAAGGTTATGTTCTGAGTGTGGTGCGTGTCTTGACAAGGTTATGTTCTGAGTGTGGTGCGTGTCTTGACAAGGTTATGTTCTGAGTGTGGTGCGTGTCTTGACAAGGTTATGTTCTGAGTGTGGTGCGTGTCTTGACAAGGTTATGTTCTGAGTGTGGTGCGTGTCTTGACAAGGTTATGTTCTGAGTGTGGTGCGTGTCTTGACAAGGTTATGTTCTGAGTGTGGTGCGTGTCTTGACAAGGTTATGTTCTGAGTGTGGTGCGTGTCTTGACAAGGTTATGTTCTGAGTGTGGTGCGTGTCTTGACAAGGTTATGTTCTGAGTGTGGTGCGTGTCTTGACAAGGTTATGTTCTGAGTGTGGTGCGTGTCTTGACAAGGTTATGTTCTGAGTGTGGTGCGTGTCTTGACAAGGTTATGTTCTGAGTGTGGTGCGTGTCTTGACAAGGTTATGTTCTGAGTGTGGTGCGTGTCTTGACAAGGTTATGTTCTGAGTGTGGTGCGTGTCTTGACAAGGTTATGTTCTGAGTGTGGTGCGTGTCTTGACAAGGTTATGTTCTGAGTGTGGTGCGTGTCTTGACAAGGTTATGTTCTGAGTGTGGTGCGTGTCTTGACAAGGTTATGTTCTGAGTGTGGTGCGTGTCTTGACAAGGTTATGTTCTGAGTGTGGTGCGTGTCTTGACAAGGTTATGTTCTGAGTGTGGTGCGTGTCTTGACAAGGTTATGTTCTGAGTGTGGTGCGTGTCTTGACAAGGTTATGTTCTGAGTGTGGTGCGTGTCTTGACAAGGTTATGTTCTGAGTGTGGTGCGTGTCTTGACAAGGTTATGTTCTGAGTGTGGTGCGTGTCTTGACAAGGTTATGTTCTGAGTGTGGTGCGTGTCTTGACAAGGTTATGTTCTGAGTGTGGTGCGTGTCTTGACAAGGTTATGTTCTGAGTGTGGTGCGTGTCTTGACAAGGTTATGTTCTGAGTGTGGTGCGTGTCTTAGAAAGGTTTTTATGTTCTGAGTGTGGTGAGTGTTTTGACTGAGTGTGGTGGGTGTCTTGGCAAGGTTGTCATGTTCTGAGTGTGTTGCGTGTTTTGTCAAGGTTGTCATGTTTGTAGTGTAGAGCGTGTTGGCAAGGTTGTCATGTTCTGAGTGTTGTGCTTGTCTTGGCAAAGTTGACATGTTCTGATAGTAGTGCGTGTCTCGGCAAGGTTGTCATCTTCTAAGTGTGGTGCGTGTTTCGGCAAGGTTCTTATGTTCTGAGTGAAATCCTTTTCATGGCAAGGTTGACATGTTCTGAGTGTACTGTATGTCTTGGCAAGGTTGTTATGTTCTGAGTGTAGTGCGTGTCTCGGCTAGGTTATGTTCTGAGTATGGTGCATCTCATGGCAAGGTTGTCATGTTCCGAGTGTGGAACGTGTCTTTACAAGGTTGTCATGTTCTGAGTGTAGTCCGTGTCTTGGGAAAGTTGTCATGTTCAGAGTGTGGTGCGTGTCTTGGCAACGTTGTCATGTTCTGAGTGTGGTGCGTCTCTTGCCAAGGTTGTCATGTTGTGAGTGTAGTGCGTATCTTGGCAAGGTTGTCATGTTCTGAGTGTAGTGTGTGCCTTGGTAAGATTATGTTCTCTGTGTAGTGCGTGTGTTGGAAAGGTTGTCATGTTCTGAGTGTGGTGGGTGTATTGGGAAGGTTTTTATGTTCTGAGTGTGTTGCGTATCTTGACAAGGTTACTATGTTCTGAGTGTAGTGCGTGTCTTGGTAACGTTGGTGTGTTGTGAGTGCAGTGCGTCTTGGGAAGATTGTGTTCTGAGTTTCGTGCGTGTCTTGGCATGATTGTCATGTTCTGAGTGTAGTGTGTGCCTTGGTAAGGTTATGTTCTCTGTGTAGTGCGTGTGTTGGAAAGGTTGTCATGTTCTGAGTGTGGTGGGTGTATTGGGAAGGTTTTTAGGTTTTGAGTGTGTTGCGTATCTTGACAAGTTTATTATGTTCTGAGTGTAGTGCGTGTCTTGCTATCGTTGGTATGTTGTGAGTGCATTGCGTCTTGGGAAGACTGTCATGTTTTGAGTGTAGTGCGCGTGTTGGCAAGGTTGTCATGTTCTGAGTGTAGTGTTTGTCTTGGCAAGGTTGTTATATTCTGAGACTAGTGCGTGTCTTGGCAAGGTTATGGTCTGAGGGTGGTTCGTGTTATGGCAAGCTTGCCATGTTCTGGGTGTAGTGCTTTTCATGGCAAGGTTGACAAGATCTGACCGTAGTGCGTGTCTTAGCTAGGTTGTCATGTTCTGAGTGTACTGGGTGCCTTGGCAAGGTTGTCATGTTCTGAGTGTGGTGCGTGTTTTGACAAGGATGTCATTTTCTTAGTGTAGTGCGTGTCTTGACAAGGTTATGTTCTGAGTGTGGTGCGTGTCTTGCAAAGATTGTTTTGCTGAGTGTGATGGGTGTCTTTCCAAGGATGTCACGTTCTGAATGTAGTGCGTGTGTCGGCAAGGTTGCCATGTTCTGAGAGTAGTTCGTGTCTTGGCAAGATCATGTTCTGAATGAGGTGCCTGTCTTGGCAAGGTTGTCATGTTCTGAGTGCTGTGCGTGTCTTGGCAAGGTTGTCAACTTCTGAGTGAAGTGCGTGTCTTGGCAAGGTTGGCATGTTCTGGGTGTAGTGCGTGTCTTGGCAAGGTTGTAATGTTCTGAATGTGGAGCGTGTCTTGGCGAGGATGTCATGTTCTGAGTGTGGTGCATGTCTTGGCAAGGTTGTCATGTTCTGATTGTAGTGCATGTTTTGGCAAGGTTGTCATGTTCTGATTGTAGTGCATGTTTTGGCAAGGTTGTCATGTTGTGACTGTAGTGTTTCTCTTGGTAAGGTTGTTACGTTCTGAGTGTGGTGCGTGTCTTGGGAAGGTTATCTGGTGCGCGTCTTGGCAATTTTGTCATGTTATGAGTGTAGTGCGTGTCTTGTCGAGAATGTTATATTCTTAGCGTAATGCCTGTCATTGCAAGGTTGACACGTTCTCAGTGTAGTGCATGTCATGGCAAGGACGACATGTTCTGAGTGAAGTGCCTGTCTTGTAACAATGTTATGTTCTGAGTGTGGTGCGTGTCTTGGCAAGGTTATTATGTTCGCAGTGAAGTGCGTTTCTTGGTAAGGTTGTTAAGTTCTGAGTTCCGTGTGTGACTTGGCAAGGGTGTAATGTTCTGAGTGCAGTGTGAGTCTTGGCAAGGTTATTATCTGAGTGTGGTTCGTGTCTTGGCAAGTTTTTCATATTCTGAGTGTGGTGGGTGCCTTGGCAAGGTTTCCATGTTCTAAGTGTAGTGCGTGTCTTGAAAATGTTATGTTCCTAGTTTGGTGGGTATCTTGGCAAGGTTTTTATGTTCTGAGTGTGGTTCATGTCTTACCAAGGTTGTCATGTTCTGAGCGTAGTTCGTGTTTTGTCAAGGTTATGTTCTGAGTGTGGTGTGTGTCTTGGTAAGGTTGTTGTGTTCTTAGTGTGGTGGGTGTTTTCGCAAGGTTTTCATTTTCTGAGTGTGGTGCATCTCTTCGCAAGGTTGTCATGTTGTGAGTGTAGGGCGTGTCTTGGCAAGGTTGTCATGTTGTGAATGTAGTTCGTGTCTTGGCAAGGTTGTTAAGTTCTGAGTGTATTGCGTTTTTTGGCAAAGTTGCCATGTTCTGAGTGTGGTGGGTGTATTGGGAAGGTTTTTATGTTCTGAGTGTGTTGCGTATCTTGACAAGGTTACTATGTTCTGAGTGTAGTGCGTGTCTTGGTAACGTTGGTGTGTTGTGAGTGCAGTGCGTCTTGGGAAGATTGTGTTCTGAGTTTCGTGCGTGTCTTGGCATGATTGTCATGTTCTGAGTGTAGTGTGTGCCTTGGTAAGGTTATGTTCTCTGTGTAGTGCGTGTGTTGGAAAGGTTGTCATGTTCTGAGTGTGGTGGGTGTATTGGGAAGGTTTTTAGGTTTTGAGTGTGTTGCGTATCTTGACAAGTTTATTATGTTCTGAGTGTAGTGCGTGTCTTGCTATCGTTGGTATGTTGTGAGTGCATTGCGTCTTGGGAAGACTGTCATGTTTTGAGTGTAGTGCGCGTGTTGGCAAGGTTGTCATGTTCTGAGTGTAGTGTTTGTCTTGGCAAGGTTGTTATATTCTGAGACTAGTGCGTGTCTTGGCAAGGTTATGGTCTGAGGGTGGTTCGTGTTATGGCAAGCTTGCCATGTTCTGGGTGTAGTGCTTTTCATGGCAAGGTTGACAAGATCTGACCGTAGTGCGTGTCTTAGCTAGGTTGTCATGTTCTGAGTGTACTGGGTGCCTTGGCAAGGTTGTCATGTTCTGAGTGTGGTGCGTGTTTTGACAAGGATGTCATTTTCTTAGTGTAGTGCGTGTCTTGACAAGGTTATGTTCTGAGTGTGGTGCGTGTCTTGCAAAGATTGTTTTGCTGAGTGTGATGGGTGTCTTTCCAAGGATGTCACGTTCTGAATGTAGTGCGTGTGTCGGCAAGGTTGCCATGTTCTGAGAGTAGTTCGTGTCTTGGCAAGATCATGTTCTGAATGAGGTGCCTGTCTTGGCAAGGTTGTCATGTTCTGAGTGCTGTGCGTGTCTTGGCAAGGTTGTCAACTTCTGAGTGAAGTGCGTGTCTTGGCAAGGTTGGCATGTTCTGGGTGTAGTGCGTGTCTTGGCAAGGTTGTAATGTTCTGAATGTGGAGCGTGTCTTGGCGAGGATGTCATGTTCTGAGTGTGGTGCATGTCTTGGCAAGGTTGTCATGTTCTGATTGTAGTGCATGTTTTGGCAAGGTTGTCATGTTCTGATTGTAGTGCATGTTTTGGCAAGGTTGTCATGTTGTGACTGTAGTGTTTCTCTTGGTAAGGTTGTTACGTTCTGAGTGTGGTGCGTGTCTTGGGAAGGTTATCTGGTGCGCGTCTTGGCAATTTTGTCATGTTATGAGTGTAGTGCGTGTCTTGTTGAGAATGTTATATTCTTAGCGTAATGCCTGTCATTGCAAGGTTGACACGTTCTCAGTGTAGTGCATGTCATGGCAAGGACGACATGTTCTGAGTGAAGTGCCTGTCTTGTAACAATGTTATGTTCTGAGTGTGGTGCGTGTCTTGGCAAGGTTATTATGTTCGCAGTGAAGTGCGTTTCTTGGTAAGGTTGTTAAGTTCTGAGTTCCGTGTGTGACTTGGCAAGGGTGTAATGTTCTGAGTGCAGTGTGAGTCTTGGCAAGGTTATTATCTGAGTGTGGTTCGTGTCTTGGCAAGTTTGTCATATTCTGAGTGTGGTGGGTGCCTTGGCAAGGTTTCCATGTTCTAAGTGTAGTGCGTGTCTTGAAAATGTTATGTTCCTAGTTTGGTGGGTATCTTGGCAAGGTTTTTATGTTCTGAGTGTGGTTCATGTCTTACCAAGGTTGTCATGTTCTGAGCGTAGTTCGTGTTTTGTCAAGGTTATGTTCTGAGTGTGGTGTGTGTCTTGGTAAGGTTGTTGTGTTCTTAGTGTGGTGGGTGTTTTCGCAAGGTTTTCATTTTCTGAGTGTGGTGCATCTCTTCGCAAGGTTGTCATGTTGTGAGTGTAGGGCGTGTCTTGGCAAGGTTGTCATGTTGTGAACGTAGTTCGTGTCTTGGCAAGGTTGTTAAGTTCTGAGTGTATTGCGTGTTTTGGCAAAGTTGCCATGTTCTGAGTGTAGTGCGTGTCTTGGCAAGGTTGTCATGTTCTGAGTGTAATGCTTGTCACGGCAAGGTTGACATGTTCTGAGTATAGAGCATGTCATCGCAACGCTGTCATGTTCTGAGTGTGGTGCGTGAAAAGCACAAGTGGAGACAGCGGAGAAAGGACCTCTTCTAGACTACTCGACCCAATGATGTAGCGCAAGCTACAGAAACGCGTAGTTGAGAATCGGAGGGGTTCCTTTTTTCTTTGCTAAGGCCTTCACTTGCTTGGAAACTTGCACATCAGACCTTTCATTCACCACCGTCTATTACTTGATGAGAATCTTAACGACTGAGACATTAGATGGCCACATTTATGAGCTCCAAATGATCACTAGAGCCAAGAGAGCAGAGAAACTATTACAACAAGAATCAGAGACGAAACAGTCGACAGAGACCCAACCCCCTCTACCCGAGAAGAGCATGCAGAGGGAGACACCAATGGTGGTCAAAGAAATCATCGAGCCAGCCACCAGTGACAGCACCGAAACTCGGGTGGTGGTTATGGAGAAGCAACAGACGGATGAAACACCGGAGAAGACCTTGGAGAGTTTTGGGATTCCTTCCTTCTTTACAGGTTGTAAGGACGGCATATGATAGTCAGGCCCGGTAAACTAGAGTGAAGTCTACGAGCCAGTGAACATCCTAAGAGACCCAATCCAGGACCAGACGGACAAGACCAAACCCCAGGAATGGAGCGGAACCAAGGCAATCCTCGACCCTCGACTCTACTTCAAGGGTGTATGGGCAACAATGGAAAGCTTAAAACTGGACAACGGAACACTGCAGAATCTACCGTTTCGCTGAGTAACAGATAAAATCATGGTACTAGAGAAGGTTAGCGACCCCATGCCTTACATTGATCCGTCCCATCACCCTTCACGCATTCTGAAAAAGAAAGAGAATAAGGCAGCTGCCATCCTCAGGCAACTGTATAGAGAATTCGATCAGGGCTGGAGCAAACTCAGGTATCTGCAGGACTGCCATCAGGCAGGACTCCTACCGGATATGGGGCTAAAACCGATCAAGATACTATCACTACCGGAAGTTAGCATATACCCAGACTGGCTGGTAAAGACCATGGAGGAAGAAACCAGAAATCTCTACAAATTTTTAGCGGCCATTCAAGCACTAGGTATTTCAGTAACTCTCGAGCATACAAGAGAAAAGATACTCTAGGAATTCGGAGAGAGGTAGCCAGGGACATCTTCACCCTGGCTCTGGATTTCAACAGACAGACCCGTCAGAGGGCCACCCAGAACCCTCCTGTCCTTGAGTTCTCTAACAGTAAAAAGGAAAAAGGAGGGAATGACGACACTCTGGATTCCCTAATCCAGCTTTGGCAACAGGTGTTGGATATGGACGAAAACGGAGACCAGACAGAAAAACAACAAACGGACAAGTATATAATTAAACCAGTAGGTGAAAAAGAAACGAACAAACCCGAACCTACTAAAGACCTAGCTCCGGAGGACAAGACGGCACCAGAAGACACAACACAGCTGACCGACTTGCAATCCATAGCCAAATCTTTGAAAATATTAGCAGACAGAGCTACCTTACTTGAGTCCGGAAGACCCAAGGAAAACCATAGAAAACCGAACAATACGAAAGGAAAACCTAGGAATACGACTAACAACAACAGCGAAAACAATAACAACAAGAATAATAAGAAATATTTCTATAATAACCAGACTATCAAACCCTACTATAAACCGAAATCACGATCTAATAACTACGGCAATGGTAAATTTTTCGGGAACCAGAAGAGGTTCTGGAAGGGAGGAGGTGTCTTCAGGAACAGGTACGATGTGAACCACAACTGGAGAGACCAGCAGCAGCCCTACCAGAACTGGAGACACTGGTGATTTCGGAAGTGGAGCTGACGGAGGAAGAGAGAAGAGTCCTGAGCAAGGGACTTTCCTTCGTACCAGGGCCACCACGCAGAACCAGAATGAAGAACACAGACGACACCTGCAGACAACTGGAAGTCCTAATGAATAAATGCTTCGACCAAGCATTCCAACAAGATATGGAGGGAAAACCACGCAGGTACAAATCGAAGGCACCACCTTCGACGACACAAAAATATATGAGAGCACCGAGACCAACGACAGAACCTGCACAACAGACCTAGCCTAAGAAAAAAAAAGAAAGAATCAGCCTTAGGAATCTTAAAACAAGACGGGACTTAGTAATTTCCGACGCCGACAAGGGCTCGGAGATAGTTGTTTTTAAAGCAGAAAATTATAGAAAAGCAGGCCTCAAACATGTAGCGAATGAGAAAACCTACCAGATAATAAATAATCCGGAACAATTATTCGCAGAAATTAAGGATAGAAGCAACAACCTAGTAATCAGACTGTATCATAACGACGGCCACAAAGGATTCATGAACGTGGCACTGAGGGACTCTCTACTCTCATTCCAATCGAAGATTCCTAATATGTATTTTCTTCCAAAGACACACAAGAGCCAGAACGAGGAACTGGGAACATTCAAGACTAGACCGGTCCTCTCTGGCTGTGCGGCGCCGACCAGGCCCATGGATAAGATGATGACTGCAGTCCTGATGCCTCTCTTGAAGCTTCTTCCTGACAGGCTGATGGATACTACTCATTTTCTACAGATCCTAGAGGAAATAAGACCAAGAGTGGGACGGGCAGCGGAAAACCTATGGCTGGTCTCACTGGATATTGAATCCCTCTACCCGTCAGTCCCACAACGAGAAGCAGAGAAGACAGTTGCAGATTTCTATGAACGAAACCTGGACGCCATCAGAGAAGAACTTACAGGACTGGGAATTAGGAAACCCCCGTCCAGAGACCTAGTAGAAGACTCCTTAATCCATATAATGCAGGATACCATACTCAAGTTTGACAATACTGTATACAGACAAATGACAGGCACAGCGATGGCACAGTGTGGCTGTCGCAGAAATATTTGTTCACTGCAAACTAGAACTTAACAGACTAGAGACAGCCCCACACTTAATTCTGTACAAAAGGTATATAGATGACATATTCTGCTTAATAGAAGGAGGAAGTGATACTATACAACAATTGGTAGACTGGGCGAACGAAGCACACCCATCACTTCGTTTCACTTTTGAATCAAATAACTGCGAACTTCCCTTTCTTGACACAGTGGTTTACTTGAATGCAGACAGACATCTTCACACCAGGACGTACTACGAACCGGGGTATGCACACCAATATCTCCACTGGACGTCCTCCCACCCGAAAAGCCTCAAGCAATCCCTCCCTTTCTCTCTGGCACTGAGGGTGAAACCTATCTGCAGTGAGAGCAGAGAATTCCAGCATTCGCTCGCGGAGATGTGGGACTTTTTTTTAGGAAGAGGGACTACCCGGAATCCTGCCTGACACAAGCGGAGGAGAAACTGGGAAAACTCGACAGACTACAGCTGCTACAACCGAAGATAAAGAAAGAAGATGACAGACGAATACTGACTACACTGTTCAGAGCAGACTGGGTTAAGGAATTGAAATTGGAACTGAAACAACTGTGGACCTGGATTGAAACGGAATTCGCACAAGCTTCCTGGATGGACTACTTCCCGAAACAACCCCTGATGCCGGCGTGGAAGAAGTTCAACTCCTTGAAAAACGACCTCATGAAGGCCGAGTTCCCTAAACGAGAGAAATCACATTTCACCCACATGGAACAGGCGACGCTTCGGCACACAACTCAAGAAACGCTGTCATGTTCTGAGTGCCGTAAGTGTCTTGGCAAAGTTATTATGTTCTGACAGTAGTACGTGTCTTGACAAAATTGCTATGTTCTGAGTGTAAGGGTTTCCATGGCAAGGTTGACATGTTCTGAGTGTAGTGCATGTCTTGGCAAGTTTGTCATATTCTGAGTGTGATGCGTGTCTTGGCAAGGTTTTCATGTTCTGAGTGTAGTGCCTGTAATGGCAAGATTGTTATGTTCTGAGTGTAATGCTTGTCATGGCAAGGTTGACATGTTCTGAGTGTAGAGCATGTCATCGCAACGCAGTTATGTTCTGAGTGTGGTGCGTGTCTTGGCAAAATTGTTATGTTCTGAGTGTAATGCTTTTCATGGCAAGGCTCAGATGTTCTGAATGTAGTGCTTGTCTTGGCAAGGGAGACATGTTCTGAGTGTGATGCGTGTCTTGGCATCGTTGTTATGTTCTAAGTGTAGTGCATGTCTAGGCAAGGTTGTCATGTTCTCAGTTTAGTGCGTATCTTGGCAAGGTTATGTTCTGAGTGTAGTGCGAGTCTTGGAAAGGTTGTTAAGTTCTGAGTGTAGTGCGTGTGATGGCAATGTTGTCTTGTTCTGAGTGTAGTGCGTGTCTTGGCAAGATTGTTATGTTGGGAGAGTTGTGCCTGTCTTGGCAAGGTTGTCATGTTATGAGTGTGGTGCGTGTTTTGGCAAGGATGTTATGTTCTGAGTGTAGTGCGTGTCTTGGCAAGGTTATATTCTGAGTGTGGTGCGTATCTTTGCAAGATTGCCATGTTCTGAGAGTTGTGCGTGTCTTAGCAAGGTTGTCATGTTCTGACTGTAGTGCGTGTCTTGGCAAGGTTTTAATGTTCTGAGTGCAGTGAGAGTCTTGGCAAAGTTATGTTCTAAGTGTAGCGCGTGTCTTGGCCAATTTATGTTTTTACTTTGGCGCGTGTCTTGGCAAGTTTGTTATGTTCTGAGTGTGGTGCTTGTTTTGGCAGGGTTGTTAAGTTCTGAGTGTAGTGCGTGTCTTTGCAACATTATATTTTGAGTGTGTTGCGTTTCTTGGCAAGGTTGTCATGTTCTGAGTGTAGTGCGCGTCTTGACATGATTGTTAAGTTCTGAGTGTAGTGCGCGTCTTGGTAAGGTTGTCATGTTCTGAGTGTAGTGCGCGTCTTGACATGATTGTTAAGTTCTGAGTGTAGTGCGCGTCTTGGTAAGGTTGTCATGTTCTGAGTGTAGTGCGCGTCTTGACATGATTGTTAAGTTCTGAGTGTAGTGCGCGTCTTGGCAAGGTTGTTATATTCTGAGTGGGTTACTACATAACTATTTTCAGTGTTACATCCTGTTGAGTCCAGTATCTCTTTCTGTCAAGGGTGTTGAGCTACAGCTCTTGGGACTTTTTGAAGGTGTTAAGCTACAGGTGTTAGATGTGTTGCGTTGATCTCAATCACCTGAGACCTCTTGAAGGTGTTGATCTCCAGCTCCAGGTTAGTGTATCGTATTTTCAATGTTTGATGATGATAGTCTGCCGACTTTATTTTACAAGGTGAGTGATGTTTTTGTTAGCGTGCTAACCTAGTGTGCTAACTTAGTGTGCTAACTTAGTGTGCTAACTTAGTGTGCTAACTTAGTGTGCTAACTTACGAATGGCTTATTTGAACAACTTCAATCTTTGAACACTGATGCATCAAAACTGAGTAAAGAGTCACAATATTTTAGGTGATTTGCATTTTTCTCGGTTTTTATGCAATTTGAATGATGGGATTTTTGGTTTTGTACTGTAACTAGAGAAAGATTTTTCTTATTAAAATTTTAACCACTGTCAGCTATTGTTAAAGGAAAGACTTACATTATTATTGGTCTCTGAATGTTCAGATATTTAAATTTGAACCTACTGGATGAGGTATTCCCAGTAAAATAAACTCTGAGAGATTGAGAAAAACATTGTAAGTGAGTATATGTGCCAGAAAACTCAGTCTTACCAGACTCAGCTGTGTGCAAACTTACTTCCATGTTTGTAAAAACCCCAACTGGCAATACTACATTTTTCAAGCATACGGTTAAAAAAATAAAAGATAAAAGTTAAAAGCATAATATTAGCTGTTACTTCACTCAAATTCTAATGTACCATTTTTGCAGCAAAATAACAATTCTGTTTGACAATATTCGCTGAAATATTCCTTAACTAATAAATACAGTATTCAGATGGGAAATTTTTATTTGCAGCCTTTTTCACTAAGCATTTCCAAATTTCTGAAAAAAAATCACTCAAAAATATTAATTCAAAAATTCTTAAATGATAAATCTCACTCAGTTATGGTGTTTTATACCTTCAATTACGTGGAACGATGTGGCATATACATCGTTTATATGTATATATGTCTAAACTCGAGGATTAGTCTTGTTGCATGAGTCTGCATTTTCTCCAGTTTCTTGACATGTCAACTGAGGGCTACAAGTTGACCTTAATATATGTCAAACAAAGGTCCCAGATTCAGTTAAATAGTATTTAAATAAGGGAAGAGTTCCAAACTTAAATTTCGACGCCATGACTGGCAGAAAAGAACCCTGTTCGAAGATTATAAATATACAGATCATTAATTAATAATAATTATATAATTTTGGAAAACCGACTAGTTTTTTTTTTTTTTCAAAATAATTTATACATTTCCAAAAATTTCATACATTTATTCATAATTTTTTTTTTTTTAATTTCATACATTCGTCTTAGAAGAAGCAAACTTTATTAATGGAAAAAATGCTTTAGCATATTACTAGCAAAAATTGATCTCATTATTTTATGGATATGTCACTGGCGAAAGTTTGAAGAAAATCAGAAGAGGCTTTGTGAGGTTACTACACGGAAGACAAGTCTGTATATACCAATGGCTGCATGTATCTTTTCTTTGCTACAATAGAACAGAGCTAAAATTTTGAAACCTGTCCTAAGAGAAATTTCAGGTTTTATAGAAAAAAACACTAGGGAGGTAAATTAAAAAAAATCTGGCTATAGCGTGAAGACTGCCCTTCAACTTTTATGGTACGACTTCAGATTGCGGGCTAAGTCTTTACCGACAATAACTTCATTTTTAACTATGTCTGCACCTAATGGACAGCAACTATTTTAATATGCTCGGTGAATTAAGGGATTAGCAATATTCCATTCTGTTTATTGTTCAGTTTTCATGTTTTATAGGGCAGGAAAATTAATAGAAAAAAAAATGATTAACTGCTGCGTGACTTAAGGTAAAGTAGGCTAGACGTGTTGTAGTCACTGCTTCTACAAGGTTATTCTGTTAATGAATTATAAAGCTTACGAACTGCTTGTGGATCTTTCAATCTGAAATTTTCATATATTCTACATCTGTTTAATTGAAATATAAGAGGGTAAATCCGAATGCAAAAGTCACAAGACGTTACAACATTGTTAAAATTAGGATTAGACACTAACCTTTAGCAAATGTTAATCCCAGCATGATGCTGAAGCCAGTGATAGCCAAGACGCAATCAATGCTGGCTGCTGCGATGACCAGTGTTGGAATACCTTGGTCCACCCCATAACCTTCTTCACTTAATCTTAATAAATATGGCACCACCACTGCTGGTGATACTGCAGCAACAACGAACCTGCAACACACATGTTACTACTACATAATAAATCTATGAGAAGAACGATACAGAAATAAAATAATTTGAAAATATTATTCATAATAATATCTCCCAATAATCTTAAAATATGATTTAACGTAGAATTCTTAAAGTGGTATAGGATGATTGTCCACATGTGTGTGTGTACAAGTTGTGGTCGTGTCCACATACTGTTGTGTGTGCGTGTACAGGTTATGGTCGTGTCCACATATTGTTGTGTGTGTGTACAGGTTGTGGTCGTGTCCACATACTGTTGTGTGTGTGTGTACAGGTTATGGTCGTGTCCACATACTGTTGTGTGTGTGTGTACAGGTTGTGGTCGTGTCCACATACTGTTGAGTGTGTGTACAGGTTGTGGTCGTGTCCACATACTGTTGTGTGTGTGTACAGGTTGTGGTCGTGTCTGCATATTGTTGTGTGTGTGTACAGGTTGTGGTCGTGTCCACATACTGTTGTGTGTGTTTGTACAGGTTATGGTCGTGTCCACATACTGTTGTGTGTGTGTGTACAGGTTGTGGTCGTGTCCACATACTGTTGTGTGTGTGTACAGGTTGTGGTCTTGTCCACATACTGTTGTGTGTGTGCAGGTTGTGGTCGTGTCCACATATTGTTGTGTGTGTGTACAGGTTGTTGTCGTGTCCACATATTGTTGTGTGTGTGCAGCTTGTGGTCGTGTCCACATATTGTTGTGTGTGTGTACAGGTTGTTGTCGTGTCCACATATTGTTGTGTGTGTGTGTGTGTGTGAGTGTGTGTACAGGTTGTGGTCTTGTCCGCATATTGTTGTGTGTGTGTACAGGTTGTGGTCGTGTCCACATACTGTTGTGTGTGTGTACAGGATGTGGTCGTGTCCACATATTGTTGCGTGTGTGTACAGGTTGTGGTCGTGTCCACATACTATTGTGTGTGTACAGGTTGTTGTCGTGTCCACATATTGTTGTGTGTGTGTGTGTGTGTGTGTACAGGTTGTGGTCGTGTCCGCATATTGTTGTGTGTGTGTACAGGTTGTGGTCGTTTCCACATATTGTTGTGTGTGTGTACAGGTTGTGGTCGTGTCCACATACTGTTTGGTGTGTGTGTACAGGTTGTGGTCGTGTCCACATATTGTTGTGTGTGTGTACAGGTTGTGGTCGTGTCCACATACTGTTGTGTGTGTGCAGGTTGTGGTCGTGTCCACATATTGTTGTGTGTGTGTACAGGTTGTTGTCGTGTCCACATATTGTTGTGTGTGTGCAGGTTGTGGTCGTGTCCACATATTGTTGTGTGTGTGTACAGGTTGTTGTCGTGTCCACATATTGTTGTGTGTGTGTGTGTGTGTGAGTGTGTGTACAGGTTGTGGTCTTGTCCGCATATTGTTGTGTGTGTGTACAGGTTGTGGTCGTGTCCACATACTGTTGTGTGTGTGTACAGGATGTGGTCGTGTCCACATATTGTTGTGTGTGTGTACAGGTTGTGGTCGTGTCCACATACTATTGTGTGTGTACAGGTTGTTGTCGTGTCCACATATTGTTGTGTGTGTGTGTGTGTGTGTGTGTACAGGTTGTGGTCGTGTCCGCATATTGTTGTGTGTGTGTACAGGTTGTGGTCGTTTCCACATATTGTTGTGTGTGTGTACAGGTTGTGGTCGTGTCCACATACTGTTTGGTGTGTGTGTACAGGTTGTGGTCGTGTCCACATACTGTTGCATGTGTACAGGTTGTGGTCGTGTCCACATACTGTTCTATGTGTGTACAGGTTGCTGTGGTGTCCACATAGTTTTGTGTGTGTGTACAGGTTGCGATGGTGTCCACATGCTGTTGTGTGTGTGTGCAGGTTGTGGTCGTGTCCACATACGGTTGTGTGTGTGCAGGTTGTGGTCGTGTCCACATATTGTTGTGTGTGTGTACAGATTGTGTTCGTGTCCACATACTGTTGTGTACACGTTGTGGTCGTATCCACATACTGTTGTGTGTGTGTGTACAGGTTGTGGTCGTGTTCACATACTGTTGTGTGTGTGTGTGTACAGGTTGTGATCGTGTCCACATTCTGTTCTATGTGTGTACAGGTTGCGGTGGTGTCCACGTACTGTTGTGTGTGTGTACAGGTTGTGGTCGTGTTCACATACTGTTGTGTGTGTGTACAGGTTGTGGTCGTGTCCACATTCTGTTCTATGTGTGTACAGGTTGCGGTCGTGTCCACGTACTGTTGTGTGTGTGTACAGGTTGTGGTCGTGTTCACATATTGTTGTGTGTGTGTGTACAGGTTGTGGTCGTGTCTATATACTGTTGTGTGTGTGTACAGGTTGTGGTAGTGTGTACAGGTTGTGGTCGTGTCTATATACTGTTGTGTGTGTGTACAGGTTGTGGTGGTGTGTACAGGTTGTGTTCGTGTCCACATACTGTTGTGTGTGCGTACAGGTTGTGGTGGTGTGTACAGGTTGTGGTCGTTTCCATATACTGTTGTGTGTGTGTACAGGTTGTGGTAGTGTGTACAGGTTGTGGTCGTGTCCACGTACTGTTGTGTGGGTGTGTGTACTGGCTGTGGTGAGTGATTCATGCCCACGCACTACGGCACTCACTAGACTGCTGTTATAACCTCAGCTACCTTTAAAATTATAAAAGTCTTGTTCACCTATACAGATTGGTGACAAACTAATAATTAAACTCTGTTGAAAATAACAGTGGAAGAATAAGAGAATCTTATGGAAATAAGAAAGGCGAACACTAGCTGCTCACGAGTATATCAAAAGGTTACCAAGATAAAAATATTCTCTATTCTAATCTTATATATCAAAATTCAGAGCATTAGTTTTTGCCTTGAAAACCTTAATAAAATATTAATTTGTTTAAACTTATAAAAGTAAATAAAAAGGCTTTGAGGAAAAATATTGGAATTTCTCCTAGTAGTAAGCGTGACTTATGTCGTTCATCAGACGGTGTGAAAAAATTTGTCCGTAGTGTTTTCCAGATTCTTTGCTCATAAATAATCGATCCCGATGAAAAGCCCCCCCCCCCCTCCCATCGCCAAAAAAAAATCCTTGGGCTTGGAAGGGAAAATCCTTGAAATAGAAGAACAATGAGAATGACAAACATCTGTTATCATACATATCTTAGCGACCAGATAAAATACAGACATGAATGCCCCTCAAGGAAGGTTCCTTGATGTTGGTGAGGGGCTCTTGATTTAGGGAATTGGATCTGTGCTCCAGTTCCCCAAATTAAGCCTGAATGCCTTCCACATCCCCCCACAGGCACTGTATAATCCTCCGGATTTAGCGCTTCCCCCTTGATTATAATGATAACAGACATGAATGATTTATCTATTTATGTTTTATGGAGCGTAAATTAGGATTTCACTACAATTTTCTTTGGTATCTGCAACATATAAGAGCTATTTTTTACTGTTAAAAAAATCGATAAAACTAAGATAATTAAGCCATGGAACGGGTGGGGTATGAACCCATAGTGAGTGAGTTGTTAATTAAACGCACTCCTGTTCCTCGTAATTATCTAGTGCCGACTTTGATGGATTCTTATCTATAGTTGTTCCAAATAATATGGAGAGAGAAGACATTCGTATGCTTCCTTTAAATGTGCTTCTTGAAGAACGTATGTTTGTAGTTTTTGCAAATTGAAACTCCACTTAGAGGAACCAGCATGTGGATGAGTAATCTTACGACAGGCTTTGATACACTGAGAAAAAGGTAGGTTATTAATTTATTTCTTAAGACATTCAATGATATACGGTTCTTCTAATAATACATTACTTCATATTTTACAATGGATGGAGGAAAAGCTTGCGTCTTACACAACTTGTCAGACACTGCAAACATCATGGAATCTTGGTTCAGAGGACATCTACAACACCTTCTTCACGGCTGCTGCAACTAACCCATCTCTTTGGGAAGGACCTACTTCCACTGGGGAATCCCACCTACCAGTGACTATGTCCTCGTCTGCTACACGTCCTTATCCACTGACGCCTATATAACCACCAGTCTTCTTGCCTTTGCTCCAGATTCTCCTCCACCACGATGCTGTGAACACTAACTCCAAGACTGAGGGACTGATTACCTCATCTTTTGTACATAATTCTACTATCTTTAATTATGTCCTAGAATTTGTATTGATAAAGCCACTGGATGGCGAAACGTCTACAATAAAGATATCCAGATGTTGCACATGTGTCTGAACTTTCATTTTGCATTGTCTTTTGTATATAAAACGAAATTCGTCTGTTGCTTTTATTCCTGATAATGGTGAAAAAAAAAATTGATTTCTGGTCTGTATAATTTCCCACGAAGTCTTGGAGCAACTGACTGAACAATGGTTCACAAAGAGTGCAAGGTGTCCAGATATAAAGAAAAGCTTCCACAGAAGGAGCCAATTTTTCCAATGCAACTCTTGTTGATATATGTACCACATGCTTCGCAGAGAAGCTTTGTCAAAGCATCATATGTCATCGGAGGAGAATACCTTGATTTGGTTACATGTGTTGCTTTTAGGAGGACATCGACGCTTCCTGGAGCTCCTGTACCAGTTTCATCACTGACTAATCACCAACTTGAACGTGTAAAAGTGGCATAAGTTTCAGTATGATTTACGTTCATTAAGTAGGGAACGCTTCGTCTTATCACATTGTCCTCATCGCCTCCAAGCCGTGTGGACGAGCTGCGCAGACGCTCCTGTTTGAGTTTGTTTTGCGCAGTTTACCTGATTGAGCTGCCCCTAGCGTTGGTTGGTGGAAACTTTATTTTCTCCAACATGGCGCTGAATAGCAGAAGAATCAACACTGTCTGCATTGAGATGATCCGTGGTGCTGTCACAGGATCCAACATGGATTTATTATTACCAGCGATCATTCGCGATACCTATGGTATAGCAAATGAGGAGATATGTGGTGTCGCATTAAATGGAATGACAAGAATCTTCGTTAAGATGACGTCTGCACAAGTTTACGAGGCAGTGGTCGACAAGTATCAGGAGACCATCATACAGGTTAATACAGCTGTGTCGGTGAGACTTCATGATGTATCTCGACATTACACCTGGGTGAAAATCAGGAATGTGCCTTTTGAGGCGACTGATTTTGATATTACCAGTGAACTGCGTACTTATGGGACGGTTCACGTAGCCACAGCAGGGAGATGGGCAACTGGACCGTATGTAGGTGCGCTGGAAGGCGCGTATACAGTTAAAATGACTCTTCGGCACCCTATTCCTTCATATATTGTGTTGAAAGAATTAAGGACTCAAGTCTATGTAACGTATGCGGGGCAACAACGTACGTGTCGGCTATGTGGGTCATATGACCACATCGCGGCGCAGTGTGAGAAACGAAGTGGGTACCCGGCACAACAGCAACGGCAACAGCAGCAACAGCAACAGCAGCAACAGCAGCCAGTGGACGAGGTTGGCGATGAGCGAGAACAGTCTCTTGCTACACCGCCCCAACAACGGTTGTCATGGAGTGAGGGGGTAGACAAAGAAAAGGAGCTTGAATCGCCAGTTGTAACGCTACAAGGTGAATCTCAGTCATTGGACATACATAAGGTTTTTGAGGAGAGACTACCTAATATGGGTGAAGAAGTGGCGGCGTCTTTGGTAAAGGCGTTGGATGACTTGTTAGAGGAATCGGTCCTAGATCAGGTGGAAGACCCAGGCTCAGTTCTGGGGAAGGATGTGAATGATGGTATGGCAGAAGATGACGGTTTGTCGACGAGAGAGTCTACAGGATTGAAGGTGCATGCAGTAGAGGTGGAGGTGCATCAGGACGGTGCTTCTGATGTCAAAATGCAGGTGGAGGGCGGGACACGAAAGAGGACTGCAGCATCATCGGATTCTGATGATGTGCTAACTCCTGCCCAACGCCCTGGGAAAAAGTCTTGGGTGGAGGTACAGAAGAGAGGGAATGGTGAACCCAAGGATCAAGGGATTGCAAAGGTGATTCCCAACAAAGGGGGGAGGGACAGAGGTGTTGCAAAACGAACTGGGGTAAAGTCAATGCCGGGGACTAAAGGAAAACCCATTTGTTGAATTCAAGTGTTTTACTATAAATATTAACGGGTTGAGAGCTGAGAGGAAGCTTAAGTGGTTTAATGAGTATTTGGTGCGACTTGGTGTGGATGTGGTATTCTTACAGGAACATAATTTTAGGCCTGGTTATGAGTTGGATATGAGTGGTTATAATGTGTACATGGAACATGCGACACGTTTGAAAGGTGGGGCTGCCATTTTGGTAAAGGAAACTAGCCCGTTTATAGTAAGGCGTAGTGAAGGGGGGGAGGGGAGGGTAATTAGGGTGGATGGAACTTGGGGTAGGGTTCCCATTAGTTTAGTATGTGTATATGGTCCGGCTGAGGGTGACGTGAGTATTAAAACTAAATTTGTTCGGGACGTGCTGGTCTATTTTTTACGTGGTTTACCGAATGTTGCAATAATAGGCGGAGATTGGAACTGCGTGATACGTCGTAAAGATGTGGAGCCCAGAGGTGCGGGGTGTTGTTTGGGTATATTGGGGGATATATTGACCGGGGTGGGGTTAAAGGATGTGTGTGGGGGGGGAGGGATGGTAGAGCATACCTTCATTAAACGAGGTTATGCGGCGAGGTTGGACCGAATGTACGTGCCTTGTGCGGTTACTGTGCGGAGGGTGGATGTGATAGATGTGGTTTTTTCGGATCATAGAGGAGTGGTAATAGATGTGGATATTGAGGGTGTGCCTCGGAGGGGTCCATCATTTTGGAAATTGAATGTAAAGTTATTAAAGGAAGAGGATAGTCTTTTGTCTTTTGGACAAATGTGGGATCGTTTAGTGGTAGAAGCACCAGGGGATGTTGCCATGGTTAATTGGTGGGAAACAATAGCTAAAAAACGTATTAAGGAATATTATATTAATCGAGGGAAGAGATATAATCAGTTACAATACGGTTTTCAAAAATATTTAGAGGGGCAGTTGCGCGAATGTTATGCACAAATTAATGCTAATTATCCTGTTATTGAAATTGAAAGTTTGAAGGAAAATATCCGGAATTTACAAAATGAGAGGTTTGATGGGGAAAGGCTTAAGGGCGGGATTGAGGAGGTTTTGTGGGGAGATCGGCCGTCGGCGTGTGTGTTGCGGAGTCAACACACACGTCGCAAGGCAATGGAGTTAATGGGGTTGAATGTTCAGGTAGGTATGCAAGGGTATAAAGTGGACCAGGTGTTGACGACGACTGAGGGTATGAGTGGGTATATTGATGCTTGGGTTAAGTTGAAAACGCAAAGTGTGGGAATAAGTGAAATAGCATTACAGTCAATTGGAAGGTTTGTGCAGTGTGAGTTGACAGAGCATGATCGATTCGTTTTGGAAGGGCCGATAACGGAGTGCGAGACATGGGTAGCTTTATCCGGGGCGCAATTAGGAAAGGCACCAGGAATTGATGGGTTGCCCAGTGACTTTTATCTCCAAAATTGGAGCGTTTTAAAAGAATTTTTGGTAAGATTATTCAATATCATTAAGCGGGATCGGGTTTTAGGGGCACAGCAGCGGATGGCTGTGGTCGTTTTAGTGCCTAAAGGCGAGCCATTAACAGTTAAAGACTATCGTGCTATTTCGTTATTGTGTGGTGATTATAAGATTTTTGCAAGAATTTTAGCTAACAGAATAAAAAAGGTCCTGGGTAAAGTGATCGATAAGGGACAATATGGGGTGCCGGGAAGGTCTATGTATGACGGGCATGGTTTGATTAGAAGTTTTATTGAAGAAAGAGTAAAATTGGGAGTGGGGGGGGTGTTGGCTATAGATTGGGAGGCGGCATATGATAGTGTAGAAAGGGAAGCGTTATGGAAGATTATGAGATGGCAGGGGTTTGGAGAGGAAATTATATCATGGGCCAAATTAATGTATCAAGATGCATCCTTGCGGGTGCAGGTAAATGGAAGGTTAGGAGAACAAATTCAGATGAGCAGGGGTCTACGTCAAGGTTGTCCCCTTTCACAAATACTTTTTGCGTGTTTACAGGATCCCTTTTATAGAGGAATTAGGGTCTTATTGGCAGCAAATGGGGTTGGTGACGAAAGGGGTGGGGGGGCTGGCATTGTTGGATATGTTGATGACACAACGATTTTAGTAAGTGGTAACAGGGATTTGCCTCGGGTGGAAAAGTTAGTAAATGTTTTTGAAAAGGCTTCTGGCATGTCAATTAATAAGGAGAAAACGAAGTATATGGATCTTGGAGATAGGTTAAGTGAGGAATGTGAAGTAGTTGAAAGGTGGAAAAAGGTGGACCAATTACTGATATGTGGGATCGTTTATGTAAGTGATATCAAGTTAGCACAACAAATAAATTCAGTGCGTATTGTAGATGGTGTACTGAAGCGCCTCAGTGGTTTACGAGCTGCACACTTAACTTTGCATCAAAGAGTAATTACAACGAATGTCCTATTATATAGTAAACTTTGGCATGTAGCAGCAATATATCCGATACTTCGTAGTGAGATACAAAGGTTACAAAAGCGCGTTTTTAGATTCATTTGGGGTACTGGAAGCGAATGGTTAGGTAGAGCGGTTGTCACACTCCCGGTTGGCCGTGGAGGGCTGGGTCTTATAGCTGTTGAAAAGAGGATTATGAGTGTGTATTTGAAACGTAGTTATAAGCGGGAGGGGGGGGCGAGGGAAGGCGGACTTCATAAGATACGTCAGGATATGCAACGGTGGTGGGTGGGTAGGGAGTTCATAATAGGTGAGGCAATGTTACGGGTCATCATAAACATGAGCGATCCTTCACATATTAAATTGGGAAACCTTGATGGGGTGGAAGGTAAGGCAGTGGTAGCAGTGGTAGAAGGTGTTTATCCGATGTATGATTGGCGTAATATCTGGGGGCGTTTGAACAAATTACGTTTAAAACCTAAAGTACGAGAAGTAATGTATAGATTTTTACATGGGATCTTACCGTCTGGAATGGTTTTATTCCATAAGAGAATACGGGAGGATGGGATATGCAAGGCTTGTGGTGGATGGGAGACTGTTTTCCATATAGTGTATTTTTGCGAATGTATTGAACTAATAAGGGTTTGGTTGGGTAAGGTAATCAGGTTAGTGGGAGGGGGGGGTTTGCAGGTGTTGAGGGTTTTAAGCTTAGACATAGGTGGGGTGAATCAGATGGTAGAGAATGCGGTAGGGTATATAATTACAGATTATATTTATATGTCTTGGGCTATGAGAGGAGCGAACGTGTGTGAAAGAATTAATGCATTAACAGCAACTTTTTATAGGACAAAGTGTAGAAATAAGGAGGTGTATGGGGGGAGATGGGAGAGGGATTTAAGTGAGGGTTATAGGAATTTCACTTTACGGGATTTACGGGAGTTGAAAGGCAGGTAAGGGGGATGAAATGGGCTGGTTTCCTAGAATGGGCGGTAGCATGATGAGTTTGATGAATGTTATATGAGGTATGTCTGGGGTGCAATTTTAACATTATTTGTTCCGAGTGTGTCAAGTACAATACAGTTATATTTGGAATTATCGACTTATAACTATGTATGTGTATGTGTGTATATATATGCATGTGTTGTATGTGTGTGTGTACTTGTGTATGTGTGTATGTATGTATGTATGTGTATGTGTATGTATGTGTATATATATATATGTATATGTATATATATATGTATATGTATGTATATGTATGTATTGTATGTATGTTTACTTTCTTGTATATACCATTAATGGTTTTTCTCATGAACATTTTCAATGATATACAATACATATTTTCTATGAGCATTTATGATTTTGATACAATGTGTAAATGTCAAAATGGCTTTTTATGTTCCAGTTTAATTTACAATTGTATTTTTGTAAGCACAATTGATTTGGTGCCAATAGAAGTATGTAGTTTAAGTTTTACGAACCCTTGAAGTTGTAAGAATTGGATGAAGTTATTCATGGTTGAGTTGACGTAATATTATAACTGACGTTGTAAGTGATCGTGTTCAATTAGACAACATACTTTATATACTTATTTATATGTATGTACATGTATGTAAATTGAAGTCTGATTTTAAAGGTGAAGAGTGGGTTTTCCTTTTTTGTTCTTTTTTTTTTTTCTCCTTATGGTAATACAAGGTTGTATCATGTACACCAACAAATATAGTAATACAAGGTTGTATCATGTACACCAACAAATATGGTTAGGGGTATGTGGTAAAATTTTCGTGTTGATTAGACATTTATAATACAGATGAAATACTAGGCTTAGGTTAGGGTAAATTTATGATAATTGTGGAATGTTCTTTGATTCAAACTGCTCTTTATTATACTTGTATTTTATTATTCTAGTGTGAATTAAGAGCAAGGATGATTAATTTGAGGAAGAGTTAATATAGGTTTGCATGTTTTTGCGAAAAGTTAACTTATCAACATGCAGCTAGTATAGGACAATTTTAAGCTTCGGTATCTGATTTTATATGTAGGTAATAGTGGTCATATTTGTTATATTGTAATGTTATTCGTTAATGTTTCAATATCTAATGTAACGTTTTTTTCAGTTATTTGTTCATATATTGTCATCTTTAGGGTTTTTCCTTTTGTCTATTGTCTATTGTTGGTTTTAAATAAAATATAAAAAAAAAAAAAAAAATTTTTAAAAGTGAGTCTTGCGTGATAGACTTCACACTTTCAAATTTGACTAGCTAAATTGAAATAAAACTTTGTTTTACTTTGAGTTATATATACCAATTTTAGTGAATAAATTTGTTTTTAAAAAATACGTAGATGCTGCCTCTCCTAGCAGTTTCACTCACATGAACGTAGCTACATCGAAACAGGAAATACCTTTTATTAAATGTGACTTTTTTACTTGGCATTTGTCAGTTTTCAAATTTCTTAAAAAAATATTAGAGGATTACAGAGAATTTTGAATAGTAAAGAACTGAAACAAGAAAATTGAGAAGTATGGAAAACCAATTTTTATACTTATTGAATTTTCACAAGTTCAGTAAATACTTGAAAAACTTCTAAAGGTGTTAGGTACAGTGAAGCACATTGTTAGGTACAGTGAAGCACATTGTTAGGTGCAGTGAAGCACATTGTTAGGTACAGTGAAGCACATTGTTAGGTGCAGTGAAGCACATTGTTAGGTGCAGTGAAGCACATTGTTAGGTGCAGTGAAGCACATTGTTAGGTGCAGTGAAGCACATTGTTAGGTGCAGTGAAGCACATTGTTAGGTACAGTGAAGCACATAGTTAGGTGCAGTGAAGCACATTGTTAGGTGCAGTGAAGCACATTGTTAGGTGCAGTGAAGCACATTGTTAGGTACAGTGAAGCACAGTGTTAGGCGCAGTGAAGCACATGTTAGGTGCAGTGAAGCACATAGTTAGGTGCAGTGAAGCACATTGTTAGGTGCAGTGAAGCACATTGTTAGGTGCAGTGAAGCACATTGTTAGGTGCAGTGAAGCACATTGTTAGGTGCAGTGAAGCACATTGTTAGGTGCAGTGAAGCACATTGTTAGGTGCAGTGAATCACGTTGTTAGGTGAAGTGAAACACATTGTTAGGTGCAGTGAAGCACATTGTTAGGCGCAGTGAAGCACATTGTTAGGTGCAGTGAAGCACATTGTTAGGTGCAGTGAAGCACATTGTTAGGTGCAGTGAAGCACATTGTTAGGTACAGTGAAGCACATAGTTAGGTGCAGTGAAGCACATTGTTAGGTGCAGTGAAGCACATTGTTAGGTGCAGTGAAGCACATTGTTAGGTGCAGTGAAGCACATTGTTAGGTACAGTGAAGCACATAGTTAGGTGCAGTGAAGCACATTGTTAGGTGCAGTGAAGCACATTGTTAGGTGCAGTGAAGCACATTGTTAGGTACAGTGAAGCACAGTGTTAGGCGCAGTGAAGCACATGTTAGGTGCAGTGAAGCACATTGTTAGGTGCAGTGAAGCACATTGTTAAGTGCAGTGAAACACATTGTTAGGTGCAGTGAAGCACATTGTTAGGTGCAGTGAAGCACATTGTTAGGTGCAGTGAAGCACATTGTTAGGTGCAGTGAAGCACATTGTTAGGTGCAGTGAAGCACATTGTTAGGTGCAGTGAATCACGTTGTTAGGTGCAGTGAAACACATTGTTAGGTGCAGTGAAGCACATTGTTAGGCGCAGTGAAGCACATTGTTAGGTGCAGTGAAGCACATTGTTAGGTGCAGTGAAGCACATTGTTAGGTGCAGTGAAGCACATTGTTAGGTGCAGTGAAGCACATTGTTAAGTGCAGTGAAGCACATTGTTAGGTGCAGTGAAGCACATTGTTAGGTGCAGTGAAGCAAATTTCTAGGTTCAGTGAAGCACATTGTTAAGTGCAATGAAGCACATTGTTAGGTGCAGTGAAGCACATTGTTAGGTGCAGTGAAGCACATTGTTAAGTGCAGTGAAGCACATTGTTAGGTGCAGTGAAGCACATTGTTAGGTGCAGTGAAGCACATTGTTAGGTGCAGTGAAGCACATTGTTAGGTGCAGTGAAGCACATTTTTAGGTGCAGTGAAGCACATTGTTAGGTGCAGTGAAGCACATTGTTAGGTGTAGTGAAGCAAATTTCTAGGTTCAGTGAAGCACATTGTTAAGTGCAATGAAGCACATTGTTAGGTGCAGTGAAGCACATTGTTAGGTGCAGTGAAGCACATTGTTAAGTGCAGTGAAGCACATTGTTAGGTGCAGTGAAGCACATTGTTAGGTGCAGTAAAGCACATTGTTAGGTGCAGTGAAGCACATTGTTAGGTGCAGTGAAGCACATTGTTAGGTGCAGTGAAGCACATTGTTAGGTGCAGTGAAGCACATTGTTAGGTGCAGTGAAGCACATTGTTAGGTGCAGTGAATCACGTTGTTAGGTGCAGTGAAACACATTGTTAGGTGCAGTGAAGCACATTGTTAGGCGCAGTGAAGCACATTGTTAGGTGCAGTGAAGCACATTGTTAGGTGCAGTGAAGCACATTGTTAGGTGCAGTGAAGCACATTGTTAGGTGCAGTGAAGCACATTGTTAAGTGCAGTGAAGCACATTGTTAGGTGCAGTGAAGCACATTGTTAGGTGCAGTGAAGCAAATTTCTAGGTTCAGTGAAGCACATTGTTAAGTGCAATGAAGCACATTGTTAGGTGCAGTGAAGCACATTGTTAGGTGCAGTGAAGCACATTGTTAAGTGCAGTGAAGCACATTGTTAGGTGCAGTGAAGCACATTGTTAGGTGCAGTGAAGCACATTGTTAGGTGCAGTGAAGCACATTGTTAGGTGCAGTGAAGCACATTGTTAGGTGCAGTGAAGCACATTGTTAGGTGCAGTGAAGCACATTGTTAGGTGTAGTGAAGCAAATTTCTAGGTTCAGTGAAGCACATTGTTAAGTGCAATGAAGCACATTGTTAGGTGCAGTGAAGCACATTGTTAGGTGCAGTGAAGCACATTGTTAAGTGCAGTGAAGCACATTGTTAGGTGCAGTGAAGCACATTGTTAGGTGCAGTAAAGCACATTGTTAGGTGCAGTGAAGCACATTGTTAGGTGCAGTGAAGCACATTGTTAGGTGCAGTGAAGCACATTGTTAGGTGCAGTGAAGCACATTGTTAGGTGCAGTGAAGCACATTGTTAGGTACAGTGAAGCACATAGTTAGGTGCAGTGAAGCACATTGTTAGGTGCAGTGAAGCACATTGTTAGGTGCAGTGAAGCAAATTTTTAGGTGCAGTGAAGCACATTGTTAAGTGCAATGAAGCACATTGTTAAGTGCAGTGAAGCACATTGTTAAGTGCAATGAAGCACATTGTTAAGTGCAGCGAAGCACATTAAGTGCAATGAAGCACATTGTTAAGTGCAGCGAAGCACATTGTTTAGTGCAATGAAGCACAGGTTGTTATTGTTAAGTGCAGTGAAGCACATTGTTAGGTGCAGTGAAGCACATTGAAGCACATTGTTGAAGCACATTGTTAAGTGCAGTGCAATGAAGCACATTGTTAAGTGAAACACAGCATTGTTAGGTGCAGTGAAGCACATTGTTAGGTGCAGTGAAGCACATTGTTTGAAGCACATTGTTAGGTGCAGTGAAGTGCAATGAAGCACATTGTTAAGTGAAGCACATTGTTAAGTGCAGTGAAGCACATTGTTAGGTGCAGTGAAGCACATTGTTAGGTGCAGTGAAGCACATTGTTAGGTGCAGTGAAGCACATTGTTAGGTGCAGTGAAGCACATTGTTAGGTGCAGTGAAGCACATTGTTAGGTGCAGTGAAGCACATTGTTAGGTGTAGTGAAGCAAATTTCTAGGTTCAGTGAAGCACATTGTTAGGTGCAGTGCACAGCGAAGCACATTGTTAAGTGCAGTGAAGCACATTGTTAAGTGCAATGAAGCACATTGTTAAGTGCAGCGAAGCACATTGTTTAGTGCAATGAAGCACATTGTTAAGTGCAGCGAAGCACATTGTTTAGTGCAATGAAGCACATTGTTAAGTGCAGTGAAGCACATTGTTAGGTGCAGCGAAGCACATTGTTAAGTGCAGTGAAGCACATTGTTAGGTGCAGTGAAGCACATTGTTAGGTGCAGTGAAGCACATTGTTAGGTGCAGTGAAACACATTGTTAGGTGCAGTGAAGCACATTGTTAAGTGCAGTGAAGCACATTGTTAGGTGCAGTGAAGCACATTGTTTGGTGCAGTGAAGCACATTGGTAGGTGCAGTGAAGCACATTGTTAAGTGCACTGAAGCACATTGTTAGGTGCAGTGAAACACATTGTTAGGTGCAGTGAAGCACATTGTTAGGTGCAGTGAGGCACATTGTTAAATGCAATGAAGCACATTGTTAGGTGCAGTGAAGCACATTGTTAAGTGCAGTGAAGCACATTGTTAAGTGCAGTGAAGCACATTGTTAGGTGCAGTGAAGCACATTGTTAAGTGCTGTGAAGCACATTGTTAGGTGCAGTGAAGCGCATAGTTAAGTGCAATGAAGCACATTGATAAGTGCAGTGAAGCACATTATTAAGTGCAGTGAAGCACATTGTTAGGTGCAGTGAAGCACATTGTTAGGTGCAGTAAAGCACAATGTTAGGTGCAGTGAAGCACATTGTTAGGTGCAGTGAAGCACATTGTTAGGTGCAGTGAAGCACATTGTTAGGTACAGTGAAGCACATTGTTAGGTGCAGTGAAGCACATTGTTAGGTGCAGTGAAGCACATTGTCAGGTGCACTGAAGCACATTGTTAGGTGCAGTGAAGCACATTGTTAGATGCAGTGAAGCACAGTGTTAAGTGCTGTGAAGCACATTGTTAGGTGCAGTGAAATACAGTGGTAGGTGCAGTGAAGCACAGTATTACGTGCAGTGAAGCACATTGATAGGTACAGTGAAGTACAGTGTTAGGGGCAGTGAAGCACATTGTTTGGTGCAGTGAAGCACATTGTTAGGTGCAGTGAAGCACATTGTTAGGTGCAGTGAAGCACATTGTTAGGTGCAGTGAAGCACATTTGTAGGTGCAGTGAAGCACATTGTTAAGTGCACTGAAGCACATTGTTAGGTGCAGTAAAACACATTGTTAGGTGCAGTGAAGCACATTGTTAGGTGCAGTGAGGCACATTGTTAAATGCAATGAAGCACATTGTTAGGTGCAGTGAAGCACATTGTTAAGTGCAGTGAAGCACATTGTTAAGTGCAGTGAAGCACATTGTTAGGTGCAGTGAAGCACATTGTTAAGTGCTGTGAAGCACATTGTTAGGTGCAGTGAAGCGCATAGTTAAGTGCAATGAAGCACATTGATAAGTGCAGTGAAGCACATTATTAAGTGCAGTGAAGCACATTGTTAGGTGCAGTGAAGCACATTGTTAGGTGCAGTAAAGCACAATGTTAGGTGCAGTGAAGCACATTGTTAGGTGCAGTGAAGCACATTGTTAGGTGCAGTGAAGCACATTGTTAGGTACAGTGAAGCACATTGTTAGGTGCAGTGAAGCACATTGTTAGGTGCAGTGAAGCACATTGTCAGGTGCACTGAAGCACATTGTTAGTTGCAGTGAAGCACATTGTTAGATGCAGTGAAGCACATAGTTAGGTGCAGTGAAGCACATTGTTAGGTGCAGTGAAATACAGTGGTAGGTGCAGTGAAGCACATTGATAGGTACAGTGAAGTACAGTGTTAGGGGCAGTGAAGCACATTGTTTGGTGCAGTGAAGCACATTGTTAGGTGCAGTGAAGCACATTGTTAGGTGCAGTGAAGCACATTGTTAGGTGCAGTGAAGCACATTGTTAGGTGCAGTGAAGCACATTGTTAGGTGCATTGAAGCACATTGTTAGGTGCATTGAAGCACATTGTTAGGTGCAGTGAAGCACATTGTTAGGTGCAGTGAAGTGCATTGTTAGGTGCAGTGAAGCACATTGTTAGGTGCAGCGAAGCACATTGTTAGGTGCAGTGAAGCACATTGTTAAGTGCAGTGAAATACAGTGTTAGGTGCAATGAAGCACATTGTTAGGTGCAGTGAAGCACATTGTTAAGTGCAGTGAAGCACAGAGTTATGTGCAGTGAAGCACTTTGCTAGCAGCAGTGAAATACAGTGTTAGGTGCAGTGAAGCACGTTGTTAGGTACAGTGAAGCACTTTGTTAGCAGCAGTGAAATGCAGTGTTATGTGCAGTGAAGCAGTGTTAGGTGTAGTGAAGCACATTGCTAGGTGCAGTGAAGCAGTGTTAAGTGCATTGATGTACATTATTAGGTGCAGTGATGCACTTTGTTAGGTTCAGTGAAGTACACTGTTAGGTGCAGTGAATTACACTGTTAGGTGCAGTGGAGCACATTGTTAGGCGCAGTGAAGCACATTGTTAGGTGCAGTGAAGTACACTGTTAGGTGCAGTGAAGCATATTGTTTGGTGCACTAAAGCACATTCTTAGGTTCAGTGAAGTACCCTGTTAGGTGCAGTGAAGCACATTTTTTGGTGTAGTGAATCACGTTGTTATTTACAGTGAAGCAGTGTTAGGTGCAGTGAAGTACATTTTCACGTGCAATGAAGCGCATTGTTAGGTGCAGTGGAGTTCATTTTTTCGGAGCAGTGAAGCACAGTGTTAGGTGCAATGAAGTACACTGCTAGGTGAGCGAAGCACAGTGTTAGGTGCAGTGAAGTACTTTTTAGGTGCAGTGAAGCAAAGAGTTATGTGCAGTGAAGTACATTTTTAGGTGCAGTGAAGCACATTGTTAGGTGCAGTGAAGCAAATTGTTAGGTACAATGAAGCACAGTGTTAGGTGCAGTGAAGCGCTGTGTTAGGTGCTATGAAGTACACTGTTAGGTGCAGTGAAGCACCTTGTTAGGTGCAGTGATGTACACTGTTAGGAGCAGTGAAGTACATTGTTACGTGCAGTGAAGCACATTGTTAGGTGCAGTGAAGTACATTTTCAGGAGCAATGAAGCAAATTGTTAGGTGCACTGAAGTACATTGTTAGGAGCAGTGAAGCACATTGTTAGGTGCAGTGAAGCACATTTTCAGGTGCAGTGAAGCACTTTGTTAGGTGCAGTGAAGTACATTTTTAGGTGCTGTGAAGCACATTGTTAGGTGCAGTGAAGCAAATTGTTAGGTGCAATGAAGCACAGTGTTAGGTGCAGTGAAGCACTGTGTTAGATGCAGTGAAGCACAGTGTTAGGTGCAGTGAAGCACTGTATTATGTGCAGTGAAGCACATTGCTAGGTGCAGTCAAGTGCAGTGTTAGGTGCAATGAAATACACTGCTAGGTGCAGTGAATCACAGTGTTAGGTGCAGTGAATCACAGTGTTAGGTGCAGTGAAGTACTATTTAGGTGCAGCGAAGCACATTGTTACTTGCAGTGAAGCACATTGTTAGGTGCAGTGAAGTGCACTGTTAGGAGCAGTGAAGCACATTGTTAGGTGCAGTGAAGCACATTGTTAGGTGCAATGAAGCACATTTTCAGGTGCAGTGAAGCACATTGTTAGGTACAGTGAAGTACATTTTTAGGTGCAGTAAAGCACAGCATTAGGTACAGTGAAGTGCATTTTTAGGTGCAGTGAAGCACATTGTTAAGTGCAGTGAAGTACATTTTCAGGTCCAATGAAGCACATTTTTAGGAGCAGTGAAGTACATTATTAGGTGCAGTGAAGCACAGTGTTAGGTACAGTGAAGCACTGTATTAGGTGCAGTGAAGCGCATTGATAGGCGCAGTCAAGTGCAGTGTTAGGTGCAATGAAGTACACTGCTAGGTACAATGAATCACAGTATTAGGTGCAATGAAGTACTATTTAGGTGCAGTGAAGCACATTGTTACTTGCAGTGAAGCACATTGTTAGGTGCAGTGAAGCACATTGTTCGGTGCAGTGAAGTACATTTACAGGTGCAATGAAGCACATTGTTAGGTGCAGAGAAGTACATTTTTAGGTACAGTGAAGCACGTTGTTACTTGCAGTGAAGCACATTGTTAAGTCCAGTGAAGCACAGTGTTAGGTGCAGTGAAGCACTGTGTTAAGTGCAGTGAAACACATTGCTAGGTGTAGTGAAACAGTGTTTGGTGATATGAAGTACACTGTTAGGAGCAGTGGAGCACATTGTTAGGTGCAGCAAAGCATATTGTTAGGTGCAATGAAGCCCATTGTTAGGTGCAGTGAAGCACGTTGTTAGTGCCGTTAAGCACATTGCTAACTGCAGTGAAAGACAGTGTTAGGTGCACTGAAGAACGGTGATAGGTACAGTCAAGCACATTGTTTCGTGCTGTGAAGCACATTTGTGAGGGAAAAGTTCAATAGATAAGAGTAGCGATATAGTAACAATAGTTTCATTGCCGGCTACTAGTTAAGGTAGGGTAAGTCAAGCTCCCGTTTTTCCCGCCTTTTTTCTCACTCCCTGAAAGTGATAGTTTGACTGCCGGCTGCTTGTTAAGGTAGGGTCAGTCTAGCTCCTGCTATCCCTTCCCCTCCTACTGTATGAAATTGCAGGACGTAACCCCACATCATTGCAGCGGTAAAGAACCTGCTTTCCTGTCATCGGGATACTACTCGGGGTTCTATCTACTGTGAAGAACTAGCCAGTGGGTCGTAACCAACACCTGCGACCTCCCCCCCCCCATCATCAGCAACGGCTAGGATTTCAACAACAGTGTCACCAACACCAGACACCCCTATCTACATTAGCGTTGAGTTCAAATGTTATTTTATTCATTTCACTTTTCATTTTTCTTTCAAATAGGATATACCTTTCATGTTTTATTGTTTTATGTTTGATTTAATAAATAATAAAGTGCTTATCTTTGTGAATTATTATTTCTTTTTCTATTCATTAATTTTTTTTTTATATTTTATTTAGAAAACACAATACATATTTAAATGTATGCTATGCATACGTTACATAAACTAAGACATGTTATCCATTAAAAATGAAACAACAATTCCACGTTCTACACGAAGGCAACCCACACCCGAACATACAGGTGGATTTAATAAATTCATAAATACTACCTATATAATCCAAAGAATATCACACGTATTTACAAGGACGTATAAGTGATTAATAATAAGAACTATACTGGATATTAACAAAAATTCCTCTACCACACAATCCCAGTACTTAAATAAACCGTTACCCCTAGGTGTATTACCACCATTTACACATCCAACAACATGACCTACCAAACCCCCTTTTAACAATAATTAATAATGCCAGTGCATACAAAAAATATATGCATGCACCGTTTTGAGAAAAAACCCTTAAGTAACCTAACAATCACGGTATGCCCTTACCTCATTAAACCTTAATGAGAATTACAGAATTTGGTTATGCATAAACCACAACAAAAATATAAAAGTACATAGCAACCCAGATATGTACATTATGTTACCATACACACACACTTGTATAATTGGAAGAATATACACCCACAACATCTAATATCAATAATAATAAAACAACAACAAAGAAATTCAAACTGTCAGAACATCATTGTATGACATGGATTTTACACATAAAATTAAAGAATACACTTCATGTTACCTCAACTTTAAACAACCTAAGTAAATATTTAATATAAACCAAGACTATAATTATCATTGAAACATATCAAATGGGTTCTCCCCTCACAAGGACGGGGCGAATAATAAAAAGAAACCCCTTCATGAAATACCAAACAGGTACACCCCTACCACTAACTAACTCCTAGCTTAAGATCAAACTTGTTAATAACTGAACACAAAATCCTAATCTCCCTATCTGAAACACAATTAAACATCCTTGACAGTCATATTCGTCACATTAACGTGTGCAAAGATATTACAATCCTTCTTCTATAAAGAAGTACCGTTATAAAGGAAATACTTGTATACTAATTATATCTAAAGAAAAGCTAATCCACAAGGGCAATATGGGAAGTACTTGCAGCTACATGTTAAAACTACAAAATAAGCATCATTCTATACTAACGTACTTGACTACAGTGTTCCTTGCTTTATTTTATATTTTAAAACCCTTCTCAATGTTAATAAAAAGAATTACTGCTATTCACTGGCAATATCATTTTTGCACGTGTTCAGTACTACTTGACCTAAAAAGCCATAACAGCCACTTAAGCCACCTCTCCTCGATAGTGAATGCAATAATATACCCAACCAAAATATGCAATGCAAGGCAATCCATGTATGACTATGTATCCAAGGTACTGATCGCCGATATCAAATATCTCTGCAGGAACATAACCATTTCATAAATATATGCTCTCACTATCTCACCCCCACACCACCTTCCACACTGCTAGCCTAACCTTACACCCCCCCCTCACAATAAAAGAGACTCTACCCGCGCCCCCCCCCCTGTTCCCTTAGAAGCTGTGCTACAGTAAAATTACGATAACCTATCGAAAAACTTGATTCCCATTTCCCCCCATATATTAACCTATTCCTACACCTTGTCCTATAAAACCGCGCTGCTAACGCTTTTATCCTCAACTGCCCTGAAATCTGCCTCATACCCCAAGAAACATGCAAATAATCTGCCATAACATACATCAAAGCCCTGCCCACTTCGCTTGCTACCCCACTAACATCCATCGACAACGATCTAAGAAAAGACCAACTCCCCCCCCCAACAGCCTAATAACCCCCGCCATCCAGACTCTCACCACTTCCAAAGATGAACAAAAATATACCACATGATATGCCGTCTCCTCCTCCCCACAGAATAAACATGTTGCCTCTCTAACCAACCCCATCTTATGCAACATATACTTAGATGCCACCACACCCATTAGAAAACGGTACACCAACTCCCTAACCCTTGCTGGTATCCTAAGCTTCCTGAACTCCCTCCATATGACCCTCCAGTTATACATGGGGTATACTGCGGCCCCCTGCAATACACCCCTTCCCCACACCACACCCACCACTGCGTTTACCTTCAACCTTTTTACCTGCCCCACTGCCAACATGAATCTTATTACATCTTCACACTTTCTCAAATCCCTACCACTCCACCAGTTTCTAGCATCCCTCATCACCCTATCCACCCTAACACCCCCCTCCCCCCCACCCTTAGATACCTCTGCTTAATATATAATACCATTACCCTAGGCCCTAAGGCCAACAAACCTAGTCCCCCCCCTTTTCACCTCCGTCATGACCACATCTTTGGACAACCAGGCCCTCCCAAACCCCCACACAAACCTCAACACCCTCCTCTGTATTTCCTGTATATCCTGCACCCCCAAAGGGAACACCTCCGCTACACCCCAGACCTTACTATACACCACCGAGTTAATTACCAACGCCCTCTGCTGTAACGCCACTTCACTGGCCCTCAAACCTTTTAACTTGCCTATAACCCTACTCGTGACTGCTTCTGAGTTAATCCTCCTACATTCCTGCAATTGCCTCATATACCATATCCCACACACCCTAATTCTGTCACAAACCGTCCATCCCATTTCCTCCCCCAATCTCCCCCCAACCCATGTTCCTACTTCCAATAACCTAGACTTTGCTAAATTAACTACCATTCCTGAAACATTCCCAAAACTCCTAATGACCTCTCCCACCCTTCGTAAAGCCTCCCCACTCGTAACTAACACAGTTGTATCATCCACATAACCTACTATGCCCCCATGCTTCCCCCCCCACCTCCCGCAGTGCGTCGTCCACAGCCTCAAAAAAAGGATGTTGCACGCATGCAAAGAGCAACTGTGACAGCGGGCAACCCTGCCTTAATCCCTGTTCCATCATCACCGCCCCCCCAGCTTACCATTAACCTGCACCCTCATGACAGCCCCCTCATACAGAATGCGCACCCACCTCACGACCCCCCCTCCAAAACCCAATTTTTCCAAACAGCCCCACAAAAAGTCCCTCTTCACGCAGTCATATGCCTGAGCCCAATCCAACCCAAGGACGCCCCCTCCCTGACAGTTCTCTATAAAATCCCTTATCACACTGTGCCCATTCTTCATAGTCCGTCCCGGAATCCCATACTGACCCCCATGTACGCTACTCCCAATTACCTTCTTTAACCTGTTCCCCAATACCTTCGCAAAAATTTTGTAATCCGTACACATTAACGACAACGGACGATAATCTCCCAAACCCTTCTCCTCTCCTCCCTTCTTTGGCACCAAGACAACGACCCCAGTTCTCTGTGTTTGCGCCATTCTGCCCCATTTCAACATATAATTCAGAACCGCCACTAGGCATTCCCTCAGTACCTCCCAATGTGCTTTGTAAAAATCATTAGATAACCCATCTATTCCCGGTGCCTTCCCCTGACTCAACCCATTCACCACTTCCCCCACCTCTTCCCCCGTAATGCCTCCCTCCAACTCCCGATCCCCCTGCCCCATACCCTGCGAAACCCTCATCCCTCTAAATGTTTCTAACCCACCCACCCCTCCCCTTCTCTTCCATTTCTCCGTAAACCAATAATCAGCATACCTACTGATAGAATCTGTGTCAGTGAGGCCCTGTCCCCTCACATAACCCTCCCCACCCTCCACAACAATATGCGCCACGGTATTCCTCAACTGTCTGTCCTTGAATTTTCTGAGAACATACCCGTTGGCTTATCACCTTTTAGTACGTCCTCCAATCCTGCCCTGACCCTGAGTGCATCAAAACGTTCATTATGCATCTCTACTAAACGACTCCTAAGTTCCCCCATATCTCCTTCCCCTGCCTGCCGACCCCCCCCCCCCCCCGCATAACAATCATTCAACTGACCCTCTAAATAATTCTGCAATCCAAACCTCCAGCGTGCCCGTTCCCTGCCCCTCTTCCTAAAAAATTCTACAATTTTCACCTTTGCCTGCAACTCCCACCAATCTAGCAAATCCACCTCCTCATCCCTAGCCTCCCAAAAGCCTTTCCACCATGACTGAAAAGACCGACCTTGATCCTCCTCCTGTAAAAGCCTCACATTTAATTTCCAATAGCTCTGATATATTCTCGGAATACCATCCACCCTAAGGTCAGCCAACACTGCTCTGTGATCTGATAAACCCACGTCTACTGTTCTAACTCTCTCCACTCCTATCCCCTGCCTCACATAAATCCTATCCAACCTTGCCTCATAACTCCCCTGTACATAGGTATGCTCAACCTGATACCCCCCCCTGCCAACCACATCTACCACCCCGACATCGCACAAAGCATCCCTTAAGACACCCAACACGCACCCCGCCCCCCTAGGTACTACGTCTACATGCCTAATCACACAATTCCAATCACCTCCAATTATCGCTATGGCAGGTAAACCCCTGAGATAATATAACAAAACGTCACGAACAAAATCTGATTTTATCCTGACATTACCAATCGCAGGCATATAAACTCCCACAAAACATACCCTACTCTGCCCCCACCACCCATCCACCCGAACAACCCTCCCCCCACCCCCCTCCTCCCACCCCATGACTCGCAATGGACTGGTCTCCTTTACTAAAACAGCCACTCCGCCCTTTAAAAGTGTTGCCATGCTTACAAACAACTTATATCCTCTCAATCTCAACTCACTACCTGACTTATAGTTATGCTCCTGTAGGAAACAAACATCAACGTCGTACCTTTTGAGGAACCACTCCAACCAGACCCTTTTTACCTCAGTTTTTAGGCCATTAGCATTTATCGTTACACACCTGAATGGTCAGGGAGAGGCGGCTTACCTCTGTGTCGCTGTGGCTTGCTCACACTTCCCTTCAAGCTGCTCACACTTTCCTTATTACTCTTTTTAATAGGACCCCCTACCCCCCCTTGTCTCTCCCCCGATTTTCCCTGTACTCCCCCCCCTGTAGGGGATTTGCGGACCACCTCTGCCCATGCCTTCTTACCTGGTCTTTGCCCAGGTGTTAAAACATCATCTAATTCAGTCAACCCCACTGGCCTCTTCCTAGAGCTGCCTACCAAAGCCACCTCTTCCTCAGGTACATCCTCCCTGTGTACCTCTGCCACTACAAGTATATCCTTTCCAGTATTCCCTGCTACTTCCGACTTCTCACTCAGCCCTTGCAATTGCTGCGTTTCACTGGTCCGTCCATCCATGTCCTCTCCTACCACGGCCTCCTCCAAGAATTCCTGGAGCACTGACTCCAAGGACACCTCCTGTGTCGACTCCCCCACTTCCTCCACCACCACAGGCGTTGGAGTAGGAACTCCCTCCTCCACCGGGAGTGTGACACACGTCCCCATCTGTTCACCCTCCTTCTCCACCTCCTCACTCCATAGAGGAGTCCCAGTCTTCGCCGCCGCCACCACACTCGTTTGCTGGACGTCCTCCACCGGGGCTGACACCCCCGGGGCAACTCTACGTGCACATTGCGCCGCTATATGATCATAAGAGCCGCAAAGACGACACGTTCTCCTTTGCCCCACATACGACACATATACCTGATTTCTGGTGCCTGTCAACATGACATACGAAGGTATAGGCGTCTTGAGGGTCATCTTGATGTTGTATGACCCTTCCGGGAGGCCCTCATATGGTCCATCCCTCCATACCCCACCTCTGGCTTCATGAATGACTCCATACTTGCTAAAAACTTCAATTATACCAAACTTAGTTGCCTCAAAGGGTACATTCCTCACTCGTACCCACGTATAGTAAGTAGACACGTCATGCAAGCACACATCCATCGTCGAGTTGAGGCACATTCGGCGTTCCTGGTACTCCTCCACCACACTGCTGTAGTAGCTAGTCCTCAGGAACTTCACAAATACTCGTTTCACCCCATTAAGGGCCACACCATACAGTTCCTCGTTAGGGATACCATATAAATCCCTAATAATTGCAGGAAGAACGACGTTCATCGTAGCAGGGCTCAGAGAACCCCTCAACAGCTCAATGCAGACTGTGTTAATCCTCCTGCCGGTGTACTCCGCCATGTCTGAACAGGGAAAACTGCGCAGAAACCAGGATTAGTGGGAGCTACTGCGCAGTGCGTCCGCACGGCCCAACAGCGATGCGGACAATGATTCATTAATTTTCCTGAGGAGGAGCCAGCCTGAGTAATACTGTCTGAAGCGTCATTCCCTGCTCAGACGCTGTGCTGAGCGGTCGTCAGCTGTCTCTCCTCAGTCCCGACACCTGGTGGAGGAGCTTTGAGACGACAACAACAATGGCGACGGGTTATCGAAGAAGAGTTAATACTGTGTGTATTGACCTTATAAAGGGCACGATCCCCAGCTCATCGATTAATGTGTTGGTGCCGATGATCATCTGCGATGTATATGGCATCCAGCGTGAATCCCTGTGTGGCGTTGCCTTAAATGGACTATCACGGATCTTCGTCAAGTTTTGCGATACCAAGACCTACGAGCAGATTGTCAACCAGTATCAGGATGTTAGCAAGCAAGTAACCCCAGCAGTCACAGTTAAGTTGCACGACGTTTCACATTACTATACATGGGTACGTGTGCGAAACGTGCCTTTTGAGGCTAACGAAGTTGACATACGTGACGCCTTCAAATACTATGGGACGATCCACCAGGTTACTATGTGTCGGTGGTCTGATGGCCGCTTTGCTGGTTTACAGGAAGGGTCGTTTACGTTAAAAATGTCCCTGCGCCAACCAATACCTTCGTACATAAACCTAGAGGAGTTACGTACCCAGGTGTACGTTACGTATCCTGGTCAGAGACGAACTTGTCGCCTTTGCGGAGCATTGGACCACATTGCTGCACAATGCGTCAAGCGCCAGCCGCCCTCAGGAAGTGGTCATCGTCCGGATGGTGAGGCTCCTCGACGGAATTTGGCAGATGAAGTAATCGAGGACTTACCGCGCCTGAAATCGTGGAGTGATGAAGTGGATCGGGCCATGCCCGTGGAGTCATCCTGCGTGACTCTACCTGGTACGGTCAACCACGATGTCGTAGAATATGGTGGACGTGAGAGCCCTCAAGCAAGAGAGGATGCTGACATGGACGCTAACATTGTATCGACATTGAGCGACCTTTTAGCTTCGCAGGAGTATGATTCCGTGCCGTGTGTGCCTGCGTTGGAGTGTTCAGATGAGGAGAGACCACAGTTAAAGGACGTCGATCAGTTAATTAACGTGAGTGAGGTAGAAGGTCCGAGAGTTCATACTGTTGAAGTAGAAGTTCACAAGGAGAACATTACAGGTCCTGATAAAGTTGAGGATGCTGTTTCTAGGAAGCGTGCGGCTACCCCGCCCGACTCCGACGATGTCTTGACCCCTGGACAGCGCTCGGGGAAGAAGACGTGGTCGGAAGTCACGGGTGGGGCGTCGCGTGTTTCCAGGACAGCGAGTAATATAACAAAGAATGTACAAGGTAACGGTGGCGCCTTTGGCGTTAGTCAACATAAAGGGAAAAGGGGTGTGGTGGTCCCTCGAGGAAAGCCACCGTTAGCAAAGTTAGGTGTATAACCATAAATGTTAATGGTATGAAAAATAACAGAAGGCAAGTGCAGGTACATGAGTGGTTGCATCGCTTTGCAGTAGATGTGATGATGTTAATATTAAAAATACTTTTGTTAACGACGTTCTTGTGTACTATTTGAGATCCCTGCCTGATATAACAGTGGTTGGTGGCGACTGGAACTGTGTGGTGCGCCGTAAAGACGTAGAACCGAGGGGAGCGGGTTATTGTTCGATTATTTTGGGTGATTTGTTGTCTGGGCTGGGGTTGGTGGATGTAAGTGGAAGCAGTGACTTAGGGATTGAGCACATTTTCGTGCGTAAGGACTATGCTGCGCGCTTAGACAGGGGATATGTGTCTCGGCGCGTAGTTGTAACCAAAGTGCGTGTGTTAGATGTGTATTTCTCCGACCATCGAGGTGTTCTCGTAGAGCTCGACTGGAGAGGTCTCCCGACTCGTTTTAAAGGATATTGGAAGTTAAATACTCGTTTACTTCAAAGTGAGGAAGATAAGACACTCTTCACGCACTTATGGACGTCTATGGGAGTAGACTCCTTGGAAGGTAGTGATTTAGTGCGACAATGGGACGAGGTTATGAAGCCTCGCATTAAGGATTTTTATGTACATCGGGGTAAGGAGGCCTTTCGATTGGAGTATGGATTTTTGAGGTACCTGGAGGGTTCTTTACAGCACTGTTTTGCGCAAGGGGAGGTATCTGGAATTTACCCTGTGGACGAGATTAACAATCTAAAGGAACACATCCAGACGCTGAAAAATACGGTTTTTGATGGGGCGCGTATTTCGAGTGGAGTCGAGGAGGCTGTGTGGGGTGATAAGCCGTCCGCTTGTGTCTTATGTAGTCAGACACAACGGAGGAAGGCGACTGAAATCGTGAGTTTAGTGGTGCAGGATGGCGTAGAAGGGTATAGTGAGGGTCAGGTTGTAACAACAACTGAAGGAATAAGCTATTATGTTGATAAATGGTTTAATATCAAAATGCTAAATAAAGATGTAAGCGTGGATGCAATACGGGAATTGGGGCAGAATGTACGATGTGAGTTGAATGATAATGATCGCTTTCTCATGGGTGGGCCTATAACTGAAGCTGAGGTGTGGGAGGCTTTGCAGGGAATGTGCAAGGGTAAGGCGCCAGGTATTGATGGCATTCCATGTGAATTTTATATTCAACATTGGGAGGTCATACGGACTTTTCTGATACGTTTACTCAATGCGATGAAGGAGGGGGGTCGTTTAGGTATGTCTCAGAGTACGGCGGTTTTGGTGTTAGTTAAAAAATGTGACATACCCGTATCACTTAAGGATTACCGACCAATATCACTAATGTGTAGCGATTATAAATTATATGCAAAAATTTTAATGAATAGGATTAAGAAAGTGTTTGACAAGGTAATACATAAGGGTCAGTTTGGCGTGCCAGGTAGGACAATGTATGATGGTCATGGGAATATCAGGGAGTTTGTCGAGGAATGCGGAACGAGGGGCAGGGGTGGTGTTTTGGCTTTAGACTGGCAAGCTGCTTTTGATAGTGTAGAAAGGGATGTGCTGTGGAAGTTTATGAGATGGCAGGGTTTTGGTAATGAGATCATCATGTGGGCTCGCTCTTTGTATAATGGTGCTGGGTTTAGAGTACAAATTAATGGGAAGTTAGGAGACTTAGTCAAATTGAAGAGAGGCATTCGACAGGGATGCCCTATGTCTCAAATGCTCTTTGCTTGCATGCAGGACCCTTTTTATTGGACAGTTTGTGGGCGGGGTGTAGATTCGTCGTGGGGTTCGAGTAGTGATCGACCTGCCATAGTAGGTTATGTAGATGATACAACTGTCCTAGTACGTACGAGGGAGCAGTTGAGTTGTGTAGGAAGATTTGTAGATATATTTGGTAGAGCAACAGGAATGCGAGTTAACAAAGAAAAATCAAAGATTATGAAGTTGGGAGATTGGGCGAGGGAGGAGGTAGGTATAGAGACGTGGACGGTGGTTGACTGTGTTACTATATGTGGTATACAGTATATGAAAGAGGTTGATGAGACGAGGGCATGTAATTCGGGGAGGGTGGTAAATAATGTTTTGAGGCGTTTAAATAGTCTAAGGCCACGACATTTAACCCTACTCCAGCGAGCGATAGTAATTAATGTTATTCTTTATAGTAAAGTTTGGCACGTTGCTGCGCTGTATCCACTAATAAAGGGGATATCAAACATCTTTTAAATAGAGTTTATAGATTTCTGTGGGGTTCAGGGTGCGACTGGCTCACAAGAGCGGTGGTAGAGACACCAATGCGTCAAGGAGGGTTAGGTCTTGTTCCTTTAAGAGACCGAGTCATTGCTTGTTATGTGAAACGTCGTTTTCTCCGATTGGGTGGAAGGCATGGTGGTTTAACAGAAATGTATCGTGACCTGCGCAGGTGGTGGACACGGGCAGACGTAATCAAGTGCGATACGATGCTACGTGTGTTACTGTGCATGCGAGACGTGCGGAGCGTTAAATTGAGTACTTTGGAAAGAGTGGGTATGGTGAAAGTTGAGGTGAGAGTTCAAGGAATGTTCCCCATGTACGCGTGGTGTGATATATGGAAGCGAGTTCATCAGTTACATCTCCTTCCTCGAGTACGCGAAGTGGTTTTTAAATTTTTGCACGGGATTCTGCCGTCCAAGGTGGTGTTGTCTAATCGGCGTGTAGAGGAGGACCGGAGTTGTTCAGTGTGCGGGGAGGACGAATCAGCGTTTCACGTTGTGTATTTCTGTGAAAATTTAGGTATAGTACGTGCGTGGTTAAGCAGGGTTTTACGAATGGTAGGGGGGGGAGGGAGGTTTGTCTGTAATTTTTTTTTTTTTTATATTTTATTTAAAACAATACAATACATTAAATAGATAAAAGAACACATTATCAGGTCTTACACAGAATTATAATTTCATTAACAAAGCACACAGACATTTAACTTTGTGCTAACACAAACTGTCCCTCATCGCCAATGCATTTTATTTTATTTAAAAGTACATCACAGCACATAAAAAATAACAAACAGGCTTTATCTGCCAACAAATGTAATAAACTTTCCATGGCCATATAATACCACATACAGATATAATTATACATCATGTAACAAAAATTATCTAATGAAAACACCAACAGTAACCAAAGTAAGGAGAGAATTGATACATACTTCCGTACTAACGACAACAAAAGTAAAACAAGATATTCTGTACTATGACTGAACGTCATAAGGTACAAACTCAAAAGGGCACAGTATGTTACATACCGTAGCCCTGCAAACTAAAACCCCCCTTCCCTAGACAGACCCCCCCCTTCCCTATACAGAACCCCCCCCTATCTGAAAAGTACAACATAAAATCAGACCCACAAGAGAGCACAATAAATTAAGTTAACCCTAACACATCTATAATGCATATCCAAAAGTATGAATCTTATGACACGTAAGAATATGAAGCATAAAACACAATGATACATCTGTTCCCTAAACTTGTAATGGTAAAGGATATAACTGCCTCACGGCTTACAAAATAAACTGCAAGTGCAATAAGTACATTATGTAAATATAGAACAGTTTGATTTCTAACATTGGTTAGAAAGTATTTCCTATAGTCAAATTACATTAACAAGATCCGTCCACATCATCATCACACGACAAACGGTGCTGTACAATATAATGGTAATACACCTACACACAAAGTATTGACGATGGTTTTATACTCAGACACAACACATTATACATTATTAAAGAACTTGTCTAACTTGGTGTATATACAAATGGCAAGCACACATGGGTAAGTATATAGACTGCATAATAACGTGTTAAAAAACCAACACACACAATAACACACACACAAGCACACTCATACACGTCAACATAGACATAGGTATTAATGGATCGACGACGAAAATATCCAATTACATGCAATATCATATATTACATGTAATAGGAAAACACGTCTATACAAATACCAATGATTGGTATACAAGAATAAAAAGGGCATCACATTGGAGACATACATACAACATTGGAGACATATATACAACATTAGAGACATACATACAATTAAACGCAGCTGACCAGCCCGTAAGATTACCCACTGAACAAACACAAATTATCTCAAATCCTTTAACTCTAACGCTCTGTATGCAGACGGGAAATCTTCCTCCCATCTCCCCTCATATACTAACTGATTTCGACACTTAGTTCTAAGAATTGTTCCCGCTAAAACCCGGATTCTGCTATTACCTTCAACATGTCTCATAGCCCATGACATATATATAATCGGCTACGACATACGACACAGCACGTTGTACACAGATGTCAACCCCACCCACATCAAAACTCAACGCCCTAATTACAGACAAACCTCCTCCCCCCCCTACCATTCGTAAAACCCTGCTTAACCACGCACGTACTATACCTAAATTTTCACAGAAATACACAACGTGAAACGCTGATTCGTCCTCCCCGCACACTGAACAACTCCGGTCCTCCTCTACACGCCGATTAGACAACACCACCTTGGACGGCAGAATCCCGTGCAAAAATTTAAAAACCACTTCGCGTACTCGAGGAAGGAGATGTAACTGATGAACTCGCTTCCATATATCACACCACGCGTACATGGGGAACATTCCTTGAACTCTCACCTCAACTTTCACCATACCCACTCTTTCCAAAGTACTCAATTTAACGCTCCGCACGTCTCGCATGCACAGTAACACACGTAGCATCGTATCGCACTTGATTACATCTGCCCGTCTCCACCACCTGCGCAGGTCACGATACATTTCTGTTAAACCACTATGCTTGCCACCCAGTCAGAGAAAACGACGTTTCACGTAACAAGCAATGACTCGGTCTCTTAAAGGAACAAGACCTAACCCTCCTTGACGCATTGGTGTCTCTACCACCGCTCTTGTGAGCCAGTCGCACCCTGAACCCCACAGAAATCTATAAACTCTATTTAAAAGATGTTTGATATCCCCCTTTATTAGTGGATACAGCGCAGCAACGTGTCAAACTTTACTATAAAGGAGAACATTAATTACTATCGCTCGCTGGTGTAGGGTTAAATGTCGTGGCCTTAGACTATTTAAACGCCTCAAAACATTATTTACCACCCTCCCCGAATTACATGCCCTCGTCTCATCAACCTCTCTCATATACTGTATACCACATATAGTAACACAGTCAACCACCGTCCACGTCTCTACACCTACCTCCTCTCTCGCCCAATCTCCCAACTTCATAATCTTTGATTTTTCTTTGTTAACTCGCATTCCTGTTGCTCTACCAAATATATCTACAAATCTTCCTACACAACTCAACTGCTCCCTCGTACGTACTAGGACAGTTGTATCATCTACATAACCTACTATGGCAGGTCGATCACTACTCGAACCCCACGACGAATCTACACCCCGCCCTCAAACTGTCCAATAAAAAGGGTCCTGCATGCAAGCAAAGAGCATTTGAGACATAGGGCATCCCTGTCGAATGCCTCTCTTCAATTTGACTAAGTCTCCTAACTTCCCATTAATTTGTACTCTAAACCCAGCACCATTATACAAAGAGCGGGCCCACATGATGATCTCATTACCAAAACCCTGCCATCTCATAAACTTCCACAGCACATCCCTTTCTACACTATCAAAAGGAGCTTGCCAGTCTAAAGCGAAAACACCACCCCTGCCCCTCGTTCCGCATTCCTCGACAAACTCCCTGATATGCCCATGACCATCATACATTGTCCTACCTGGCACACCTAACTGACCCTTATGTATTACCTTGTCAAACACTTTCTTAATCCTATTCATTAAAATTTTTGCATATAATTTATAATCACTACACATTAGTGATATTGGTCGGTAATCCTTGAGTGATACGGGTATGTCACATTTTTTAACTAACACCAAAACCGCCGTACTCTGAGACATACCTAAACGACCCCCCTCCTTCATCGCATTGAGTAAACGTATCAGAAAAGTCCGTATGACCTCCCAATGTTGAATATAAAATTCACATGGAATGCCATCAATACCTGGCGCCTTACCCTTGCACATTCCCTGCAAAGCCTCCCACACATCAGCTTCAGTTATAGGCCCACCCATGAGAAAGCGATCATTATCATTCAACTCACATCGTACATTCTGCCCCAATTCCCGTATTGCATCCACGCTTACTTCTTTATTTAGCATTTTGATATTAAACCATTTATCAACGTAATAGCTTATTCCTTCAGTTGTTGTTACAACCTGACCCTCACTATACCCTTCAACGCCATCCTGAACCACTAAACTCACGATTTCGGTCGCCTTCCTCCTTTGTGTCTGACTACGTAAGACACAAGCGGACGGCTTATCACCCCACACAGCCTCCTCAGCTCCACTCAAAATACGCGCCCCATCAAAAACCGTATTTTTCAGCTTCTGGATGTGATCTTTTAGATTGTCAATCTCGTCCACAGGGTAAATTCCAGATACCTCCCCTTGCGCATAACAGTGCTGTAAAGAACCCTCCAGGTACCTCAAAAATCCATACTCCAATCGAGAGGCCTCCTTACCCCGATGTACATAAAAATCCTTAATGCGAGGCTTCATAACCTCGTCCCATTGTCGCACTAAATCACTACCTTCCAAGGAGTCTACTCCCATAGACGTCCATAAGTGCGTGAAGAGTCTTATCTTCATCACTTTGAAGTAAACGAGTATTTAACTTCCAATATCCTTTAAAACGAGTCGGGATACCTCTCCAGTCGAGCTCTACGAGAACACCGCGATGGTCGGAGAAATACACATCTAACACACGCACTTTGGTTACAACTACGCGCCGAGACACATATACCCTGTCTAAGCGCGCAGCATAGTCCTTACGCACGAAAGTGTGCTCAATCCCTAAGTCACTGCTTCCACTTACATCCACCAACCCCAGCCCAGACAACAAATCACCCAAAATAATCGAACAATAACCCGCTCCCCTCGGTTCTACGTCTTTACGGCGCACCACACAGTTCCAGTCGCCACCAACTACTGTTATATCAGGCAGAGATCTCAAATAGTACACAAGAACGTCGTTAACAAAAGTATTTTTAATATTAACATCATGTTCAGCTGGCCCATATACTCCTACAAAACCGACCCGTTGAGTACCCCACTCACCGATGACGCGTACCACGCAACCCCCCCCCCCTTCCTCCCAATGTTTCATCACGAACGGGCTGGTCGCTTTTATTAACACAGCCACACCACCTTTCAAACGACTCGAGTGAGCCATATAAACATCATAACCATCTATCGCAAACGAACTTCCAACTTTATGGTTATGTTCTTGCACGAAACATACATCTACTGCAAAGCGATGCAACCACTCATGAACCTGTACTTGCCTTCTGTTATTTTTCATACCATTAATATTTATGGTTATACACCTAACTTTGCTAACGGTGGCTTTCCTCGAGGGACCACCACACCCCTTTTCCCTTTATGTTGTCTAACGCCTAAGGCGCCACCTTTACCTTGTACATTCTGTTATATTACTCGCTGTCCTGGAACCACGCGACGCCCCACCCGTGACTTCCGACGACGTCTTCTTCCCTGAGCGCTGTCCAGGGGTCAAGACATCGTCGGAGTCGGGCGGGGTAGCCGCACGCTTCCTAGAAACAGCATCCTCAACTTTATCAGGACCTGTAATGTTCTCCTTGTGAACTTCTACCGCAACAGTATGAACTCTCGGACCTTCTACCTCACGTTAATTAACTGATCGACGTCCTTTAACTGTGGTCTCTCCTCATCTGAACACTCCAACGCAGGCACACACGGCACAGAATCATACTCCTGCGAAGCTAAAAGGTCGCTCAATGTCGATACAATGTTAGCGTCCATGTCAGCATCCTCTCTTGCTTGAGGGCTCTCACGTCCACCATATTCTACCACATCGTGGTTGACCGTACCAGGTAGAGTCACGCAGGATGACTCCACGGGCATGGCCCGATCCACCTCATCACTCCACGATTTCAGGCGCGGTAAGTCCTCGATTACTTCATCTGCCAAATTCCGTCGAGGAGCCTCACCATCCGGACGATGACCACTTCCTGAGGGCGGCTGGCGCTTGACGCATTGTGCAGCAATGTGGTCCAATGCTCTGCACAGGCGACAAGTTCGTCTCTGACCAGGATACGTAACGTACACCTGGGTACGGAACTCCTCTAGGTTTATGTACGAAGGTATTGGTTGGCGCAGGGACATTTTTAACGTAAACGACCCTTCCTGTAAACCAGCAAAGCGGCCATCAGACCACCGACACATAGTAACCTGGTGGATCGTCCCATAGCATTTGAAGGCGTCACGCATGTCAACTTCGTTAGCCTCAAAAGGCACGTTTCGCACACGTACCCATGTATAGTAATGTGAAACGTCGTGCAACTTAACTGTGACTGCTGGGGTTACTTGCTTGCTAACATCCTGATACTGGTTGACAATCTGCTCGTAGGTCTTGGTATCGCAAAACTTGACGAATATCCGTGATAGTCCATTTAAGGCAACGCCACACAGGGATTCACGCTGGATGCCATATACATCGCAGATGATCATCGGCACCAACACATTAATCGATGAGCTGGGGATCGTGCCCTTTATAAGGTCAATACACACAGTATTAACTCTTCTTCGATAACCCGTCGCCATTGTAGTTGTCGTCTCAAAGCTCCTCCACCAGGTGTCGGGACTGAGGAGAGACAGCTGACGACCGCTCAGCACAGCGTCTGAGCAGGGAATGATTGTTATGTGAAACGTCGTTTTCTCCGATTGGGTGGAAGGCATGGTGGTTTAACAGAAATGTATCGTGAGTTGCGCAGGTGGTGGACACGGGCAGACGTAATCAAGTGCGATACGATGCTACGTGTGTTACTGTGCATGCGAGACGTGCGGAGCGTTAAATTGAGTACTTTGGAAAGAGTGGGTATGGTGAAAGTTGAGGTGAGAGTTCAAGGAATGTTCCCCATGTACGCGTGGTATGATATATGGAAGCGGGTTCTTCAGTTACATCTCCTTCCTCGAGTACGCGAAGTGGTTTTTAAATTTTTGCACGGGATTCTGCCGTCCAAGGTGGTGTTGTCTAATCGGCGTGTAGAGGAGGACCGGAGTTGTTCAGTGTGCGGGGAGGACGAATCAGCGTTTCACGTTGTGTATTTCTGTGAAAATTTAGGTATAGTACGTGCGTGGTTAAGCAGGGTTTTACGAATGGTAGGGGGGGGAGGGAGGTTTGTCTGTAATTAGGGCGTTGAGTTTTGATGTGGGTGGGGTTGACATCTGTGTACAACGTGCTGTGTCGTATGTCGTAGCCGATTATATATATGTCATGGGCTATGAGACATGTTGAAGGTAATAGCAGAATCCGGGTTTTAGCGGGAACAATTCTTAGAACTAAGTGTCGAAATCAGTTAGTATATGAGGGGAGATGGGAGGAAGATTTCCCGTCTGCATACAGAGCGTTAGAGTTAAAGGATTTGAGATAATTTGTGTTTGTTCAGTGGGTAATCTTACGGGCTGGTCAGCTGCGTTTAATTGTGTGTAAATGTCGTGTGTTTGTGAATGTTGTATGTATGTCTCTAATGTTGTATGTATGTCTCTAATGTTGTATGTATGTCTCTAATGTTGTATGTATGTCTCTAATGTTGTATGTATGTCTCTAATGTTGTATGTATGTCTCTAATGTTGTATGTATGTCTCTAATGTTGTATGTATGTCTCCAATGTTGTATGTATGTCTCTAATGTTGTATGTATGTCTCTAATGTTGTATGTATGTCTCTAATGTTGTATGTATGTCTCTAATGTTGTATGTATGTCTCTAATGTTGTATGTATGTCTCTAATGTTGTATGTATGTCTCCAATGTTGTATGTATGTCTCTAATGTTGTATGTATGTCTCTAATGTTGTATGTATGTCTCTAATGTTGTATGTATGTCTCTAATGTTGTATGTATGTCTCTAATGTTGTATGTATGTCTCCAATGTTGTATGTATGTCTCCAATGTTGTATGTATGTCTCTAATGTTGTATGTATGTCTCTAATGTTGTATGTATGTCTCTAATGTTGTATGTATGTCTCTAATGTTGTATGTATGTCTCTAATGTTGTATGTATGTCTCTAATGTTGTATGTATGTCTCTAATGTTGTATGTATGTCTCCAATGTTGTATGTATGTCTCTAATGTTGTATGTATGTCTCTAATGTTGTATGTATGAATGTTGTATGTATGTCTCTAATGTTGTATGTATGTCTCTAATGTTGTATGTATGTCTCTAATGTTGTATGTATGTCTCTAATGTTGTATGTATGTCTCTAATGTTGTATGTATGTCTCTAATGTTGTATGTATGTCTCTAATGTTGTATGTATGTCTCTAATGTTGTATGTATGTCTCCAATGTTGTATGTATGTCTCTAATGTTGTATGTATGTCTCTAATGTTGTATGTATGTCTCTAATGTTGTATGTATGTCTCTAATGTTGTATGTATGTCTCTAATGTTGTATGTATGTCTCCAATGTGATGATGTCATTAATAAAAATGTAAAATTTTGTATGTGCAGAACGTTAAGAGTTTTGCCATTTTTATTCTTGTATACCAATCATTGGTATTTGTATAGATGTGTTTTCCTATTGCATGTAACATCTGATATTGCATGTAATTGATTACATTATTTGTTGAGATGTAATATAACACATCGTATTTGTTATATTTGGATGTTTTCGTCGTTGATTCATTAATACCTATGTCTATGTTGGTGTGTATGAGTGTGCTTGTGTGTGTGTGTTATTGTGTGTGTTGGTTTTATAACACTTTATTATACAGTCTATATACTTACCCATGTGTGCTTGCCATTTGTATATACAACATGAAGTGTAAATATATGACATATTACTGCATATTGCAATTTTTTGTTATTGATGTCAAGCCTAACATTGTATAATCTTGTATTTAGCATAAGTGTTGAAGGATGAACTGTACAGGTGATGAGGGATTTTTTTATGTAAAACTTGCAGTGTGTTTAGACAATGAAGAATTTATGTTGTCTGTTGAAGATCTGATACTGTATACTTTTATTTATTTAATGTATTGTATGTTTTAAATAAAATATAAAAAAAAATCTAGGCAAACTACCATAAGACATTACTAAAGTAACCTTCAGACTACATAACGAGACAGCAGTTAACAACTTTATAGCAGCTATGAATAACATCGACTGGAAAAATGAGCTCGAAATATATACAGATATGAATGAATGTATAAATAATTTTCTAAAAAAAGCCCAATGCCTCTATAACAGACATTGTCCCAGAAAAACTAAACAGATCACAGCAAAGAGACTGAATAATCCCTGGCTAACACCAAGCATCCTCAGATCTATTAACACAAAGCACAAATATGAAAAACAGAATAGAATGGGTCAAGATACTTACCTCATAATTTGTAATATTTTACAATTAAGAATAAAACTAAGTCTGCCCGAAATGCCTAGCCATGCTAGGCGTTCTAGTGGTACACTCTGTAATCATTATTTAACTACATGTAAACCACACAACAACCAAATTCTGTAAATTCAACATTGTAATCCTTATAGAGAATAAACTTTGAATTGAATTGAAAATAACTAGAGAACAGTCGAAAGGTTACTCGCAGCACTTACCAGCCTGATAAGAAGATCTAAAAAATTGTATTATGAAAATAGATTACATAACATCAAAGGTGATATAAAAAACCTGGAAAACTCTATCTGAAATTCTTGGAACTAAAAAGTTATCCAAAAACAAAACAATCAAACTAACAAAAGCAGATAAACTCCCACTCCCACCTACTGAAACAGCAAACAGACTTAATGTTTTCTTCTTCACCATAGGAAAAAATCTAGCAAACAAAATACCAAGCACAAACACCCGTCCATCAGACTACCTCATAACTACCTACCCAAATATGGTATTCCTAGCTCCAACCAACCCAACAGAAGTTACACTCATCATAAACACTCTTAAAAACAAGGCAGGAGACATAAACAACTTGCCTGCTTTTATGTACAAAAAAGCTTCTCAAGTATTGTCACCAAATATTGCAACGCTCTTTAACAAATCCATTGAATCATCTACCTTCCCAACAATCCTCAAAATAGCGAGGGTCACTACGATCCATAAAGGAGGTGACCAAGCTGCATTTTCATTGATTTACGTAAAGCTTTCGATACAGTCGATCATGAACTACTGTACTCCAAATTAATGCACTATGGTATCAGAGGCAGCTCCCTCAACTACCTAAAGTCAAACCTTAGTAACAGAACTCAATAAGTGTATGCAAATGATGCAAACTCGTCCACCCAACCAATCACAGTAGGAGTCCCACAAGGAAGCGTCCTTGGACCACTCCTCTTTCTCATCTACATCAATGATTTACCGAATGTATCACAGCTACTCAAACCCATATTATTTGCAGATGACACTACATATGTATTTTCCCACCCAAACGCAGTCATACTAGCAAACACAGTCAGTGCTGAATTACAGAAAATATCTGCCTGGATGATGACTAACAAACTTAACCTGAATACTGATAAAACCTATTTCATTCAGTTTGGAAACAAAGCTGCAAATGATCCAATTAACATAACGCTAAACGGATCATCAGTCACAAGACTCACAGAGGGAATATTCCTAGGTATCCACCTTGACAGTAGCCTTAAGTTCCAGACACACGTACAATAAATCACCAAGAAAATCTCCAAGACTGTAGGCATACTATCAAAGATAAGGTACTATGTTCCACAATCAGCTCTCCTGGCACTGTAACATTCACTCATATACCCTTATCTTACATATGGAATTTGTGCATGGGGATCAACAACATCCAATCACCTAAGACCTCTAATAACCCAGCAAAAGGCAGCAGTAAGAATGATAACAAATTCCCACTCCCGCCAGCATACTCCACCAATTTTCAAGTCTGAATCTGCTCACCATTAAGAACATCCATACTTATTCATGTGCCTACTACATACACAGAACAATATACACAAATATAAACCTTCCACTCAAACTTCTCCTCACCAACCTTAACAGGACACATGACCACAACACAAGACACAGATCTCTTTTTGATATACCTCGTGTCCATATCACACTGTGTAAAAACTCTATGCACATAAAGGGCCCCAAAATATGGAATTCATTACCAGAAGATTCTAAAGTAACCCGATCTGAAAATCAATGTAAGACTCTTCTGAAAAGCCACTTAATCACCCTAGACTAAATGCTAAATACTCAGTACACACTTACTCACCTATGTACTCCCACATCATAACTTCAACAATCACTTTGAACCTTTTATTCATTGTTTGACAGGAACATAATTGAGTCATTGATTTCACAAAAAGTATTTTTGAATATATGAATGTATCTCTTGTCTTACACAAATTTTGATTCACTTATAATTAATAATCTACTTTATAACTATGAAATAATCCTTAGTGTTAAGTAGTCTGTAAGTCAATAATGTTAAGTTGGCCCATAATGCCTAGGCATAATAGAGGCTCTCTTTGTATTGCAACCCACTATTGTAAATACAAAATCTCAATGTACTGTTTGCAAAGACATAAAATAAATAAATAAATAAATAAATACGCTTGTTCCGCTCCAGGTGCTCCACCACTCTCCTGATAATCTTCTCCATTACTTTACATACTATGTACGTCAGTGACACTAGTCTATAATTTAGTGCCTCTTTTCTGTCTTCTTTTTTAAATATGGGGACTACATTTGTCGTCTTCCATACCTCAGGTAACTGCCCAGTTTCAAGGGATGTATTGAAGATTGTGGTTAGTGGCACACACAGCATTTTTGTTCCCTCTGTAAGGACCCATGGGGAGATGTTGTCTGGTCCCATTGCCTTTGCGGTATCACAGTCCCTTAGCAGCTTCTTCACCTCCTCCTCAGTTGTGTGTATGTCATCTAACACTTGTTGGTATATTCCTTGTTGGCGTCCCCCTCTGTTCTGTCGACCCAGAGGCCTTCCTGTCTCCACTGTAAATACTTCCTTAAATTTCTTGTTGAGCTCCTCACATACCTCTTGATTGCTTCTGGTGAGTTCCCCACCTTTCCTCAGCCTGATCACCTGGTCTTTGACTGTTGTCTTCCTCCTAATGTGGCAATACATCAGTTTTGGGTCAGACTTGATTTTCGATGCTATGTTGTTTTCGTTCTGTTGCTGGGCCTCCCTCCTTACCTGTGCATACTCGTTTCTGGCTCTTCAACTAGTCTCACTATTTTCCTGGGTCCTTTGCCTCCTGTATCTTTTCCATTCCATGTTGCACTTAGTTTTTGCCTCCCTACACCTTCAGGTAAACCAAGGGCTCGCTTTGATCTTCCCATTATTTTTTTGCCCTTGGGAACAAACCTTTCCTCTGCCTCCTTGCATTTTGTTGTTACGAATTCCATCATTTTATTTACTGACTTTCCTGCCAATTCTCTGTCCCACTAAACCTCCTGCAGGAAGGTCCTCATACCTGTGTAGTCCCCCTTTTTATAGTTTGGCTTTTCCCATCTAACTCCTGTTATACTCTCTACTTGTAATTCTACTATGTATTCAAAACACAGAACCATGTGATCACTAGCTCCAAGGGGCCTCTCATATGTGATGTTCTCAATGACTGAACTGCTCAGGGTGAACACAAGGTCCAGTCTTGCTGTTTCATCCTCCCCTCTCTCTCTCTGGTAGTGTCCCTAACATGTTGATGCATAAGATTTTTCAGTACCACATCCATCATCTTGGCTCTCCATGTTTCGGGACCCCCATGTGGATCCAGGTTTTCCCAGTCTATCTCCCTGTGGTTGAAAACGCCCATAACAAGTAACTTTGCTCTGCTCGAGTGAGCCCTTCTTGCCACCTCGGCCAGTGTGCCCACCGTTGCTCTGTTGCTCTCTTCATATTCCTCTCTTGGCCTCCTGCAGCTCTGTGGTGGGTTATACATCACTGTATGTGTGTGTGTGTGTGTGTGTGTGTGTGTGTGTGTGTGTGTGTGTGTGTGTGTGTGTGTGTGTGTGTGTGTGTGTGACCCAACAATTAATATTTGCACCGATAACTCATTACAGTTGTGACCGAGTGTGGACGTGTGAATTGTTCATTACTCATTACTCATTGCTCATTATGGGTTTAGAGCAGGTCATTCCGGCCTGTCCCAGCTACTGGACCACTATGACAAGGTCCTGGATGTAGTAGAGGATAAACAAAATACTAATGTAGTATACACAGATTTTGCAAAAGCTTTTGACAAGTGTGACCATGGTGCAATAGCACACACAATGCGTGATAAAGAAATAACAGGAAAAGTTGGTAGATAGATCTATAACTTCCTGACAGATGGAACACAAAGAGTAATTGTAAAGAGAGTAAAGTCCCAGACATCCACTGTGAAAAGCTCTGTTCCACAAGGCACAGTACTCACTCCCATTCTATTCCTCATCCTCATTTCTGACATAGACAGAGATGTAAGCCATAGCTCCGTGTCTTCCTTTGCGGATGACACCTGGGTCACCATGGCAGTGACCTCCATCGAAGACACTGCCAGACTCCAAGCGGACATCAACCAAATCTTCGAATGGGTCACTCCAAACAATATGAAGTTCAACGAGGAGAAATTTCAGCTACTCAGATATGGGAAACTTGAAGAAATTAAAAATGTATCAGGGTATACCACAAATTCTAACCATACAATAGAGCGGAAAAGTAATGTGAAGGACCTGGTAGTGATAATGTCAGAGAATCTCGCCTTCAAAGACCACAACAATGTAACTACCTCATCTGTTAGGAAAATGATAGGATGGATAATGAGAACCTTCAAAACTAGGGACACCAAGTCCATGATGATTCTCTTCAAATCACTTGTGCTCTCTTGGCTGGAATACTGCTGTACACTAACGGCCCCCTTCAAGGCTGGCGACATTGCAGATCTGGAAAGTGCATGAAGAACTTTCACGGCACATATAAGTGCGATAAGGCACCTAAACTACTGGGAGCGGTTGAAGGTCCTTCATCTGTATTCCCTCGAATGCAGGCGAGAGAGATACATGCTAATATACACTTGGATGTCCTTCCTGGACATCATGGCGCGAATAAGATTAAGATTACGTGTTGATGACAACCAAAAGTCGAAGAAAGAAATTCTAGAATGTATTTGTTCGAATTCAACTGTTGCTCCAGTGGATGTTTTTCGAACCCACGCTGGAGCAGTACTTCTCCTCTCTTCTGAAGAAGAGTTACTTCAACTGCTTAAGCAGGACGTTCTGGACAAATTGAAGACTTTTGGTATCCACCCAGTTGCACCTGAAAGCTATCAAGCCCAGCGAACTGTGTTTGTTGCCAGAACTAACAGCTTCATGAGAGAGAGCTCAGTGAATGAACTTGTTGATGACTTTAATACGGAGAATTCTGAATTCAAGGCTGTCCAAGCATATAAATTCTCTAAACCTGGCAACAACCAGGTAACACCTGCAGCAGCCAAACTAGTGTGTCAAAATGGTTTCAAACGTTTTGGCACCAGATGTACACCTGACCAAATCTCTCTTGAGAGGTTTGTCAGTGTTACACAATGTTACAAATGTTACGCATTTGGTCATACCACCAATAAATGCAGTACCCAAGCACTGATTTGCAGCATACTGGTTTGGTAAGAGTTGTGGATGAGTGGAACAAACTCCCAAGTACAGTTATAGAGGCCAGAACGTTGTGTAGCTTTAAAAATAGGTTGGATAAATACATGAGTGGGTGTGAGTTGGACCTGATTAGCTTGTGCTACCAGGACGGTTGCCGTGTTCCTCCCTTAAGTCAAGGTGACCTGACCTGACTAGGTTGGGTGCATTGGCTTAAGCCGGTAGGAGACTTGGACCTGCCTCGCATGGGCCAGTAGGCCTGCTGCAGTGTTCCTTCGTTCTTATGCTCTTATGTTCTTATATGCTCTGGTCAACATTCTTTTAAAGATTGTCATAACAAAACTAAGCCCAAGTGTGTCCTCTTCAATGGAAAACACCATGCTGTTTCTGCTATCTGTCCTGAGAGGAAAAAGGAAATGCAGAAAATTCTAGAAGCCAAGAAACTATCCAATTCTAAGAAGACCACTCCCCAGGCACCTCCAACAATGTCCCAAACTTCCTTCCCAGCTTTGCCTGGATCTAGTGGGACTCCTCAGGTCTCTTCCACTGGTTCCAATGTTTGGAATTCTGCCCCTCTTGGAGTGCCCCAATCTAACCCTCACCTACAACATACACAAACGCAACAACAAGGTTCAGCCTCACCTCCCATGTCTCAGGTATCCTCAGTCGGGGATATGACGAGAGCGCAACTAATGTATATGATGGCCAAGGACGTAGCAGGTGGTGATATTCAACTCTGCTCTAATATTTTCAATGATTTGTTAATGGCTAATGGGATCACTCTCATTACTATCCCAGATAATGTTAAGGTTATTATGGCCCAGCCCTCTCAAAACAGGAAGTATGTACCCTACTCTACTTCTACAAATAAGCCTAATCCATCCCTTGTTCAGGGATCACCCACCTCGCATACCCAGGTTGTCAACTTCCCTCAACCCGATGAGTCAATACCTGACCCTAACGATGCCCCAGAGATTGGTGCTTACTCTTCCGTTATTGCAGCTGATCCTGCTGAACAGGAACTTTCCCAGGGTAATTCACCTGGCCTACCATATTTTCCCTTGGAGCCTACACAGTCTCCCATTAACTCTCACGAGCTTCTGCTTCCTGAAACTGGGAATATCACACCTCAGTTTTCTGATGATGACTCTAATGATTCTGTTAATATTACCAACTCTAGTGAGGATGGTGACACAAGCAGCTACTTAGAATTTCCCTCCTCCCCTTGACGAGTCCAGCAGGGATAGTGTGGATACAACACGTGACATTACTTGCAGGCGTTCAGACCGCAGTACACGTGCGAAGTGCAAGAAATAATGGGGATTACAATTTTCCAATTTAATGTTCAACATTTCTTTAATAACCGTTACCTCCTTGAAGTTGAACTTCATAATTATAATCCCGATGTTATACTCTTGAATGAGACAGCTGCAAGAGTTGATCAACATATTAAATTACGTGGATACTGTACTGTGGAGAAATCGAGAGGACAGTTTAGTGGTGTAGCCATCTTAGTTAAATTAGGCTATACATTTAAAAATATTCATGTTGATGAAGATAACATTCTTGCAATAGAACTAACAACGTCACGTGGACAACTAGTGATAGGAACTGGATATTTTCCCCCGAGACAACCATATATAGTCAATTCCTCTACATAGGATATTAAGCAGAAATATTCCAACAATTCTAGCGGGAGATTTTAATGCTCATCACCCTGCCCTCTTTAACTGTGGAGCTGGTATTCCACTGGGTGACTTAAAAGGAAAACAACTATTTAATATCATGACAGCCAGAAACTTGTCATTTCAAGGCCCATTCTTTAAATCGTTTATTGGTCCTCATCCAGGGACACCAGATATAGTCCTGACAAACAGAGTCTGTGACATCTTTCATTGTCGTATCTCTCCTGGTGGAAACGTAGGATCTGACCATATCCCTGTTTTAAAACAACTACAAACTTCTCCATTTAGAATACCTGTACCTCCTAAACCCAACCTCAACACCCTAGGATTTGAACCTTTCAGGGCATTTCTGGGTGAAGATGAAATTGTGTCATTGGAAAATCTACCTTCCACTGCAATTGATGACGCGATCAGGTCCCTTCACAATAGAATAATTGAAGCTATTAATGCAACTTGCCAATTAGCTTCCACAAAGATCTACCAACAATATAAACCTACGAGGGAAATTAGAGACGGTATGAGAAATTATCAAACAGAGCGTCGAAGGCATCTTCAAACGCGGCAACCACCAGTAGCTACATTGCATAGGTTGAGGGAAGAATTAATAACATGATTAGTCATCACAAACGTGACTTATGGAAATTTCTAGTTCTAAAAGCTAATCAGTACAAACGAGATTCTGCAAATTTTTGGAGTAAGATTCGGCAACTTTTAGGTGCAAAGCACAAGGCTCCTACCTACCTAATTCATACCTTCACTGATGATGATGATGAAGAGGTCGAGATTAAACTTGATGATCCACAGGACCAGGCTAATTTGATGGGTGATGTATGGGAGAAAATTCTCTCCCACAATAACAGTCGTCGATTTAATAATAATCACTATCAGTTGGTCAATGAATGGAGAGATGAGAACTTGGATGATCTACAACCACGACCTTCCATCCATACATCAACTCTTGAAGATACCCACCCGCTTACTAGACCTATTACATTACTAGAGATGAGTCAGGTTATTGGAAGAATGCGAAATAGAGCCCCTGGTCTCTCTGGAATAACAATGAAACAAATAAAGTTCCTACCCAGAAATTGTAAACAGTCTCTGGTTAATATCTTTAATGCCATCTTGGCCTCAGGACATTTTCCAGTGGTTTTTAAGACTGCTAAGATGATCTTTCTTGCTAAGCCCAATAAAGACATCCATCAACCAGGGAACTATAGGCCTATATCTTTACTTGAAGTCACTGGGAAAGTTCTTGAGAAGATCATTTCCAACAGACTGAACTACTATATGGAGTTTAATCACCTTTTTACTGAAAAACAGTTTGGCTTTAGAACACATAGAGGTACCAATCATGCAATAAATTTTATTTATGATACTGTAGCAAGTCTGAAACATCAGGGCAATCTTGCCCTAATTGCCACCAGAGATGTTCATAAAGCTTTTGATAGCTTATGGCATGATGGCCTTATATACAAACTCATTGACCTACCAGACCATAACTGGACTTTTCTCAGATTTATATGTAACTTCTTAACTCAAAGAAAAATAATTCCTACCTTTCATGGCAGGTCAACAGAGCCTTTTATACCAACAGCTGGTGTCCCACAAGGTTCTTGTCTTAGTCCAATTCTATTCAATATTTAAGTGAATGACCTTCCTCAACAAGAGTTTAATGATACAGTTATAACGCAATTTGCAGATGATGTTATCCATGACGTCTCGTCAACTCCGGTAACAGGAAAATACAAATATGAAAGAGCCATAGAAAAAATGAATATTGAACTTCGTCGAGCATCCAATTGGGAAAAGAAATGGAGAATTACGACTAACCCTGACAAAGTCCTGGTTAGCACGATAGGATGTTTTGCATCAATAATCAAAGATAAAGGGGGTATCTCCATCAGAGGTACACCTGTAGCCATTAGAAATCCTAACAAGATCTTGGAATATGAAATAGACAGGCTGCTCCACTCAACATCTCACGTAACTAAAAAGATCAACACAGCCAAAGCCGGTCTAAGTAGTCTCTTCAGATTTAATTAAGCCCCTTCACATGTCAAAAAACATTTGTATAAAATGATAAGACCAACACTCGAATACCCATGTGAAGGCTTACTCAGCCCTGTAACAACTTCAGACACCTTTAACACCTATCACCTTAACAGGTACCATGGTTACATTAGTGTTCTCTGTTTCATCATTCATTGCAGGTAGGTCCTGTGCATCTGACTCATCTCCAGTTTCCAGGGGGGTTACCTGTGTGGTGTCCGTCTGACTGTTGTAGTTGTGTGTATTGGGAGAAATGACAAACTCATCCCCATATTCAGGTGTAGCCATAGGTATCTGTAGTGGCAGACCAGTAGTTCCACATGTGCTAGCAGGGATGGCTGGCTCCTCCACAGCTGGTGTGTGTGATGGCATTCTGGTATCACCAGAATCCTTTGCAGTGAGGTGGGGTTCTTGCACACTTTGCAGATGTTCAGTCTCAGATCTGGCTGTAGTAGACTGGATGACCTCATCCTCAGTTACCATTAAAGGACTGTTATCAGATTTACATCGAAGGTTGTTTGGGTTCTGACTGCAGTCCTTGTGGGAAACTGTAACCCCAACTTCTTTACAGTTAATACACTTAAATTTTTTGGCTGTCAGGGCCTACTGTGCATTCTCTAGTGGAATGTTTCCCAGCACACTTACCACACCAAGAATGTAGTATTCCACAGTCTACTGCAACATGGCCATAGTGCTGGCATTTGTAACACCTACGTTTAGGGGGTAGGTACACTTCGATGTTTAGGAAACGTAAACCATGCACCCAGATATTCCGGGGAAGGGGCACAGGACCCACCCAAATGGCAATAATTTGGGATTTTCCTTTAAGTCTTTTAGGCTTGATGATATGCTTACTGAGAGTCAGATAGGATGGGTCCATGTAGAGAGGGTATCCTAAGATTATGATGCTGACCCATTTTTTAAAGTGGTGAGTGTCTGATGGAGGCCGGAGCAGCTTAATACCCCGGGGCAGCTAACAACTTTTTTGAAGATTTCTGCGTTTTATAAGGAGTTTAGATCACAAGAGCAATGAGTCTGATAGCGAGCTCTAGCCCTTTCATTTTTTTTCTTTTTTTTTATTTAAAGGTCGGGGTGTCATCTTTTCCCATCACCGGGGGAAATATCTTAGACAGTGCCATTTTTTCCCAGTGATGATATCGGTGAAATTAAAAACAAGAATTCCTTTTCTTCCCTTTATATCTATAAGAGAAATATTTATATAAACCCCAGTCAAAATAGATAAAAGGGACACATCCCGTTCAATGAACATTTCCAATTATATTTAACCCAGATTACTATACCAATGATACACACCTTACAAAAAATACATTAAAACTTTTATGTTTTTAAAAATTGGTAATACAGTGATAAAGGGATGGTACAGGCGATCTTACCCCTTATCACAAATTACAAAGATGAAAAGAGAGAGAGAGAAAAAAGGGGAAATATTGAGCAAAAAATTAGAATTTGACAAAAAACCATTAAACAAGAGGTTAAAATTTAAAAATCTTTTTTTGAGCTTTCGGGCCCACGCCACCTAATGTACTCACTGAAATAAAAAAAGCAGACATCACAATGAAGGAAACAACCTCTACCCCAACCAGATTGAACAAAACCAAAACACTGGGTAATGTTAAAATGAAATGAGATAACATTTGCGACTTTTTTCCCATCCTGTAACTACATTTATTGTTAAAATGTATCCCAAAAGTGTGCAGCTGTAGATGATAAAGATTAAACAACCCACTTAACACCGTTTTTGATGACAGGTTTCAAAGTGTACATTTTTCACTTAGAAAATTTTGTTGATGTAAATATAGTGGAGGGTCCCCCCCTTGGTCGAAAAACACAACCTCGGTCAAAAATTGGCCCAGCTTCGGGAACCCAGCTTTTTAATGTGTTTTTATGTGTCAGGGGTCTATATTAAAGGGGACAGTTCACTAAATCCGGGGATAAAATGCTAAAAAATTTTCCCAATGTATAATTGGAAATAATGATTGCAAATTGTTACTAAATTTTTTTTTGGCGTGAACAGATGAGATGGAAAGAAACATAGAGTTAAAAGACTTTTAAACAGTTGAAAGGTAACTGAATTACTGTAAGAAAGATTCATGAAACTGAACAAGCAGGAGTAAGCTTGTCTGTAAAAATACAAAGATGTTAACACTAAACCCCACAGATCAAACTGCAATTTAAAACAGGGAATTTGGGGAAAAAGTTTAGTCTGAAGAGAAAATGTTTAGAAAACACAAAATGACATTGGGACAAACAAATTAATTTTTAACCCGTTTTTAAATAGTTCAGTTACGAGCAGGCATGTATTAACTGATTTATCAAAAAGGAGTGGCATGAAGTACACTCTGACCCTTTTAAGTCTTAATACAGGTTTAAAAATGAAATTTAAATTTTAAAAGGAATTAACACTTCAGCACAAGTATGACAGATGAATTTTCACTGTGAAAAGAAATCACCAAACTTTATGTTTATAAGTAACCTGGCATGCCCCATTAAATGCGACTGAAAATGCTCGTTAAATTTTTTTAACTGCCACACAGGAAACACTGGATCCCAGCAGCACTGTAGAATAAAAGACATGCTGGGACTTAGGGCAATAACTGCAAGCTGCCTTTTTGCTTGTTCTGGGTAGCTTTTTTGCTGCTTTGCTTGTTTTAAGGGGCCTAAGCCGTGTCAACCACCCGGATATTTGCTTGGGAGGCAAAGGGACACAGGGGACACTCGGATGAGGGAGGCCAAGACTGACACACTCCCCTTTCGTGGTCTGGCAAAAAAAGCCTCCAGACTAGAAAAAATTCCTTTACCTTATCTTCACAAATAAGGACCTGATAAGAGACATAAAAATACAAACAACAATTCGATCACAATCAACGAAGTCCAGACGCATGCATAGGGGCCTGATCAGCAGAATGCATATCGTGAAGGTGTCTTCACAAAAACAATTTCAAAACAAGAACATCAACTGACCCGGAAAAACCCTGTCCAAACGAAAAAATGTTGGGGGGATGTCTTAAAAGAAGGGTCCAAACATGCCTTTAAAGGATCAACTCCCAGCCAAACAGTCGGATATTCCCCAAGAAAGAAGAAGAGAGGAGAAAAAGAGAGAAAAAGCCCTCTACAGAAGACGAAAGAGTCACTGAGCCCAGGGGTGCAAAATCTGATAAAAAGGAGGCCTGACAGGAAGTGGGAAAAACGAACTTGCTTTAAAAGACTTACAGGAACCAGGGGAGGCAGGAGGAGCTAGTTTTTTAGTGAAATTGAAAGAAATTAAAAAATTTCTTTTTATATGCCAAAACAAGGCAAATTCCATCTAGTATCGGGCCCTCTAGACAGGATGGACTTCTGAACAAAAGGAAATGAGGAAATAGAAATCCCAGTACGACTCTGTGTTTAGTGAACCATTAACGGGCTGAGGATCGACGACCCAAATTTTTTCATGAATGAGCCTCAAAAAACCCCTAAAATGCCAGATTTGACATTCCCCAACTGATAGATTTCGAAAAGCCATTTAAAAAATGCCCCTGCATCAGCCCCGGGGCCCCGACTGTGAACTTTTTTTTCATTTAAAAACTGCAAGAAACCTCTTGTGCCCTGACACTTGGGGGAGGAGCGGGGGAAGGGTGAAATTCCACAGTCACTTAAAAAAAACGGATATAGCCCCACTCAAAAATGGGAGAAAGCATTAGCTAAGAACTATAGACCAAAGCTCTGAGTCCCACATCATAAAAATTTTGAAAGATTAACAGGGGCAAAACACCCGATTCCCAAAAACTGCACAATCCAGGGAAAATGGGTTCAGGCAGGTGCCCCCCTTCACAAAAGATCATTGAATGGCCCTTGGGTGCACTAAGAAAATCAGAATGCAGATGTAATGTACACAGACTTCAAAAAAATTTGCAAAAGGATCATTGGGGAATAGCCCATAAAATAGCAAAGGGAAAAACTGAAAGGGGGAGATGGGCTTAACTTCCAAAAACGAACACAAAGAGAGTGGCAAAATAGTTAAACGGGGGCCCAAATGAAGAGCCTTTCCAAACACAGTATCCCCCATCTTATTCCATCCTCAAACAGAAGAACAAAATATAAAATCACCATCATCCTTGCATGAATTGATTGATGAGGTTTTCATCTGCTGAGGACGCGGTTAACCCCCAAGAAGATATAAACAAAGCCAGGGGGAAGGGAAAATATGATGTCAGAGGGAAATCCAATATTTAGGGAAAATGAGGGGAAAAACTAGTAGAGAAATGACTCGGGGCCCTACAAGAGCCGAAAAAATGCGGACTGGGGAGAATGTCTGAGGATCTCACTTTCGGGTACAAAAGTGCCAAGATAGTGCAAAAAAAATATAGGGTGGGTAAGAGAACTTTTTAAAAGAGATGCCGCCCCATATCCTTTTTTAAAACACTTGTTCTTTTAGGTGAAACTCTTTCAAAAATCTCCATTCAAAGAGATGAAATCCGATCTAGAGAGGTACAGAGATCCCATGCACATATGTTCTGTCACCCAATACAACGCTTTGGGAAACACTTGACTTACCTGGGAAAGAGGGGGGAGAGAATATATAATCACATTTTAAAAACTGGGAAAGGAAGGTCCCAAATCTGCACACAGAAACACTTAGGAAAAGATGGGCAAAATAAAATGCCCCAAAAAAGTAGGGGGGTAGGTAATAAGGGGAAAAAACCATGTCCGGGGGGAAACGTTCAAAGCCTCCCACCCATTAGGGAACCAATAAACCCTCGTTTTAAGAGAGCTGGGCAGATACCAAAGTCAGTGCCGGGCAGCCTTGGGGCGACGGACGCGCCCAGCAGTAACAGCCAGTTTATCAGGCCCTGATCCATCGGGAGGCCTGGTCATGAAGCCGAGAGGCGTTGATCCCGAATAACCCCAGGAACTCCAAAACCAAAATAGAGGCGAATGGTATTCCCAAACGAGAAAAAGGGAAAGGAAGGATATTTACCTCACTAAACCCGGAATAAAGGGCCCTGGTGCAAATTTTTAAAGGCCCCACTGGGGCCCCCAGTGCCCCGGAGTTACCAACCTTACCATTGTTAATTATCAAAACCCGGATTTTTAAAACATCTACACACGTGTCTTGGAATGACAGACAACCCAAAAGAACATTCTCAAACACCGGTCGCCAGAACACTGTAGAACGTCACAAAGGATTTTGGGGTTCAGAAAGATGGCTGCAGGGTAACTTTGGGCCTTTACTTTTTTGGAGTGCTGTTTAGCCTGGGTACAACCCCCCCTTTTTCCCATATGAGATAATGCGACGAAAATTAAGGGAACCCTGAATAGGAAAGTCGAGGGAAAGGGGCATTCACCTCATAGACAACCAGATGGGTGTAAGTGGAGGGGGCTTTTATCCCTTTTGGGCACCCCGCAGGCGGGGAATTCTCATCATTTTGCTCACGAGGTACTGTGGGCACTTGTCCGTCAGTGAACCACTCATAAATAGTTTCAAAAAAATCTGGAGACTTTGGGGAATACATATTGAGACCATGACAGCAAAACAACTACACTGCACTTGATAATAACATGAGTTTAAAAAGGGGGAGTTGGGGAAAGAGAACCAGGGGTAACTGAGAGGGCATCTGCCTTTTTTTCACAAAAAGGGGGGAAAATCCAGGAGGGAGGTGCTGCCCCAAGGGCACTGACTGAGGCAGACTTCAAGAGACAAACACTGCAATTCGTAAAAAAGTTTCCCCAAAACTTGAGAATTGGAAACATGTCTTGAATGAAAGACAAATTTTTCGGTGGACACCGGGGACAACTCAGGGACGACACTCCTTTTCCCTCAGGGGGGGTTTAAAAGAGTTGTGAGCTTTTTCAGAGGACAAGAGCAGGATTAAAAAAATTGCCTCTCACTGAGTTAAAGGGGGAAAAGGCTGAGGCTAAAAGGAGGGGGGAAAGGGAGAGGCCTTGGGGCCCCCAAAAGGAAACTTTCCTCAGGAAAATTAATGAATAGAAAAAGAAATAATAACAGACAAGCATAAACACTTCATTATATAGAAAATAGAAAATATAAAACACTTAAATATGAAATATTAATCCTACATTAAAGAAAATGAAAAATGAAAAATATAAATGATAACTGAATTCAACGCTAATATGTATATATAAAACTTGGGTGTCTTGTGTTGGTGACACTGCTTGTTGAAATCGTAGCTGTTGCCGATGATGGGTGGGGGTCGCAGGTGTTGGTTACAACCCACTGGCTAGTTCTTCACAGAATAGCCTTGAGTATTCTATCCTGATGACAGAAAAACAGGTTCTTTATCGCTGCAATGATGAGGGGTTACGTCCTGCAATTTCATACAGGTGCACAGGTAATTAAATCCAAAAAGGGGAAGTCTCAGGACGTTAGTCCATCTCCATCAGTTCTGCTTGTTGATTGGCAGGTGACCCTCTCTGTCATCCAAGCTGGAAAGATAGACAGGTTACCCACTGCTTAAGAAATCACTCTCCATGATAAGTACAATACCTAAAAGATGTGGTGATTATTACAACAGTCAATCTAGAGCAAGACTGAAAGGACTAAGTTTATTATTGGTCAAAAGTGAAGCTTTCAACCAATAAAACCACTAGAATACAAGGCAGGCATATACTTACAGTAGTGCTGGGAGCTGTGAGTCTAGTGATTACTGTTTGGACCGGAGCCCCACACGTCACCTTTCGGGGGGGGGGGAAGAAGGAGGGGAAGGGATAACGGGAGCTAGACTGACCCTACCTTAACAAGCAGCCGGCAATGAAACTATCACTTTAGGGGAGGGGAAAAAAGGCGGGAATAGCGGGAGCTTGACTTACCCTACCTTAACAAGTAGCCGGCAATGAAACTATTGTTACTATATACTCCCTCGCTTCTCCTCTCTATTGAACTTTTCCCTCACAAAGGCACAGTACTCGCCCCCATCTTTTTCCTCATTCTCATACTTGACATAGACAGAGATATGAATTATAGCACCGTGTCTTCTTTTGTAGACGATAATAGACTTCATGAGCGTCTTCCCTTGAGGACACAGTAAATCTCCAAGCGAATATAAGCCAAGTTTACCAATAGGCTTCGGAAAACAATATAATGTTCAATGTGGACAAATTTCAGTTACTCCGTTACAGAAAAGTTGAGGAAATAATAGAACGGAAAACACAACAAATTCTAAATACATAATATAGCAAGAAACTAATGTGAAAGACTTGGGAGTGATAATGTCAGAGGATCTAACCTTCAGGATCACAGCAAGATCACTATCACAGCTGCGAGGAAAAGATGAAATAGATAATGAGAACTTTTTAAAGAAGGGATGCCATGCTAATGATGATCCTCATTAAGTCATTTGTTCTCTATAGGCTGGAATACTGCTGTACACTAACAGCCCCATTCAAGGCAAATGAAATCGCAGATCTAGAGAATGTACAGAAAACCTTCGCTGCACTTATTAGTTCGGTCAAACGCCTTAATTACTGGGAACATTTGTAGTTCCTTGGCCTGTATTCCCTGGTACGCTGGCGTGAACATTCATTTTAATCTAAACCTGGAAAATCCTTAAGGGACTGGTCCCAGATCTGCACACAGAAGTCACTGCCTGCGAAAACAAAGGACTAGTCAGACGGTGCAACAAACCCTTAATGAAAAGCAGGGGTGCCATGAGCACACTAAGAGAAAACACAATAAGTGTCAGGGGCCCAAGACTATTAAACAAATACCATCATACATTAGGGAAATTACCAACAGATCCCTAGCTGTCTTCAAGAGTGAACAGGACAGAAACCTGCAGTATCCGATCAGCTGGACACGTACGATTTTGTGCTTCCAGTAATAACACCTGGTTGATCATGCCCTCATCCACCAGGATACCTAGTCAAGGACCTGGCCGCTGGAGTGTTGATCCAGGTAGACTCCAGGTAAAACAAATATTGGTCATAGGGTAAATGAACATGCCAATTGTTCCAACACTTTGGAAATTATTACCATATACAAACGTTGGAAACTTGAAGCCAGTTGGATGAGGCGTTCTTGAGTTACGAGTGAAATAAAAAGTAGAAAATTTGGAGGAAGGATAAAGAAAGAAAACAAGAAAAAATCAACCTCTTAAGGTACTCCAGTGATACCTAATATCTCCAGAGCCTTAATTCAATCAATAAATCAATATGTTATGAAATCATTCAGAACAGTTTATGTAACAAGTTCATATCTCAGATTTATTAAAGTAACTGTAATACAGTGGATGCTATCAGTATCATAAAGTAACTGTAATACAGTGAATGCTATCAGTATCATGCATAGTGCTCGGCAGGAAGTTAACATATTTGCTACAATAAAAATTGATATGGCCTGGAACCGTCAACGAATGTCATAGTTGCACGTTATAATCTGGTGTGCACAGGGAAGTTGTAGTGTTTAATCAGTTTACTGTGGATGAAGTGTTGATGTTATTGAAATCTCATAATGAGCTTTTCCAACTCTGCAGAGTTGATGCAGCTGAATTGACTTGTATAGAGGCAGGAATTCACAAAATCACTCGCTTGTCGTTTCTTAAATGACTCGGTGTGTTGAAGGCAATAGAGCATCGACACAGACAAAGAGTGCAACATGGCATTGTCTGATACATCCAGCAATAACTTAGAGTGCTCTAAGACAGTGTTTGTAGTCTCAAAGCATTCCATTCACATTCAGGTCACATTAAGTTGATAGAGAGCAGCCGTCTGTATTCAGAACACATTCACTTCATACTGAACATAACTTAACAAGCAGTGCATCATGCAGGAGCAGTACACCTTACATTGTCTGAATATCAGGTTATTCACATAAAGAAGCCTTCGATTCTCCACCTTTCCCTTCTTATCATTTATTCTCTCTCTCTCTCATTAAATTCCGAGTAACCTTCATTACCTCAAGCAAATAAACAGATCATTGTTAGCAAGGACTTAATTTTTTATTGTATAATTAAAAAATAGAAATTATATACCGGATATTATCGTAGAGGAATGATTCTCAAATTATAACCAAAGCCTTTATGGAAGATCGTTAATCGTTTAATGCATTTTCTTATTTAAACATTTTGCCCATTTCTTATTTGGGTCATTAATCAGGGACCAGCTGTACCCGATAGTGTATATGAGCGTCTGTCTTAAAGCAAACCTAAGTGTTAATGAATTGGTTGTGAAGACACAGATAACACCATTTGTATGTGCTGGTGAGGGGTTGACAGCACTCAAATTAGAGGAGAGTTCATAGTATTGTGTTGGAGAAGGGTTCATGGCATTGTGTTGGAGAAGGGTTCATGACGCTGTGTTGGAGAAGGGTAATTGGCATTGTGTTGAAGAAGGGTTCATGGCATTGTGTTGGAGAAGGGTTCATGGCATTATGTTGGAGAAGGGTTCATGGCATTATGTTGGAGAAGGGTTCATGGCATTGTGTTGGTTGGAGGAACTAGTTGTGTCTGTTTCGAATGAATAATTGGTGATGTGTGATGTGGGTGGAAGAACGGGTGATGTGTCATGTGGGTGTAAGTTGTTGTATGTGCTGGGGTGGAGAAAGTGGTACTGTTGTGTAAAGAGAGAAAGTTGTGTGTATTTTCGTGAAGGTCAGTCTAGTATGTTGTCAGGTAGAGGACTGGATGGTGTGTATCTTGGTGAAGGTCAGTCTAGTGTGTTGTCAGGTAGAGGACTGGATGGAGTGTATTTTTGGGAAGGTCAGTCTAGTATGTCGTCAGGTAGAGGACTGGATGGTGTGTATTTTGGGGAAGGTCAGTCTAGTATGTTGTCAGGTAGAGGACTGGATGGTGTGTATTTTGGTGAAGGTCAGTCTAGTATGTTTTCAGTTAGAGGACTGGATGGTGTGTATTTTGGTGAAGGTCAGTCTAGTGTATTTTCAGGTAGAGGACTGGATGGTGTGTATTTTGGTGAAGGACAGTCTAGTGTTTTGTCAGGTACAGGACTGGATTGTGTGTATTTTGGTGAAGGTCAGTCTAGTATGTTGTCAGGTAGAGGACTGGATGGTGTGTATTTTGGTGAAGGTCAGTCTAGTGTGTTTTCAGGTAGAGGACTGGATGGTGTGTATTTTGGAGAAGGTCAGTCTAGTATGTTGTCAGGTAGAGGACTGGATGGTGTGTATTTTGGTGAAGGTCAGTCTAGTGTGTTTTCAGGTAGAGGACTGGATGGTGTGTATTTTGGGGAAGGTCAGTCTAGTATGTTGTTAGGTAGAGGACTGGATGGTGTGTATTTTGGAGAAGGTCAGTCTAGTATGTTGTCAGGTAGAGGACTGAATGGTGTGTATTATGGGGAAGGTCAGTCTAGTATGTTGTTAGGTAGAGGACTGGATGGTGTGTATTTTGGAGAAGGTCAGTCTAGTATGCTCTCAACTAGAGGACTGGATGGTGTGTATTTTGGGGAAGGTCAGTCTAGTATGGTGTCAGGTAGAGGACTGGATGGTGTGTATTTTGGGGAAGGTCAGTCTAGTATGCTCTCAACTAGAGGACTGGATGGTGTGTATTTTGGGGAAGGTCAGTCTAGTATGGTGTCAGGTAGAGGACTGGATGGTGTGTATTTTGGGGAAGGTCAGTCTAGTATGCTCTCAACTAGAGGACTGGATGGTGTGTATTTTGGGGAAGGTCAGTCTAGTATGGTGTCAAGTAGAGGACTGGATGGTGTGTATTTTGGGGAAGGTCAGTCTAGTAAGTTATCAGGTAGAGGACTGGATGGTGTGTATTTTGGGGAAGGTCAGTCTAGTATGTTGTCAAGTAGAGGACTGGATGGTGTGTATTTTGGGGAAGGTCAGTCTAGTAAGTTATCAGGTAGAGGACTGGATGGTGTGTATTTTGGGGAAGGTCAGTCTAGTAAGTTATCAGGTAGAGGACTGGATGGTGTGTATTTTGGGGAAGGTCAGTCAAGTATGTTGTCAAGTAGAGGACTGGATGGTGTGTATTTTGGGGAAGGTCAGTCTAGTATGTTGTCAGGTAGAGGACTGGATGGTGTGTATTTTGGTGAAGGTCAGTCTAGTAAGTTGTCAGGTAGAGGACTGGATGGTGTGCATTTTGGGGAAGGTCAGTCTAGTATGTTGTCAGGTAGAGGACTGGATGGTGTGTATTTTGGGGAAGGTCAGTCTAGTATGTTGTCAAGTAGAGGACTGGATGGTGTGTATTTTGGGGAAGGTCAGTCTAGTATGTAGTCAGGTAGAGGACTGGATGGTGTGTATTTTGGGGAAGGTCAGTCGAGAATGTTGACAGGTAGAGAACTGGATGGTGTGTATTTTGGGGAAGGTCAGTCTAGTATGTTGTCAGGTAGAGGACTGGATGGTGTGTATTTTGGGGAAGGTCAGTCTAGTATGTTGTCAGGTAGAGGACTGGATGGTGTGTATTTTGGTGAAGGTCAGTCTAGTAAGTTGTCAGGTAGAGGACTGGATGGTGTGTATTTTGGGGAAGGTCAGTCTAGTATGTTGTCAGGTAGAGGACTGGATGGTGTGTATTTTGGGGAAGGTCAGTCTAGTATGTTGTCAGGTAGAGGACTGGATGGTGTGTATTTTGGTGAAGGTCAGTCTAGTAAGTTGTCAGGTAGAGGACTGGATGGTGTGTATTTTGGGGAAGGTCAGTCTAGTATGTTGTCAGGTAGAGGACTGGATGGTGTGTATTTTGGGGATGGTCAGTCTAGTATTTTGTCAAGTAGAGGACTGGATGGTGTGTATTTTGGGGAAGGTCAGTCTAGTATGTTGTCAGGTAGAGGACTGGATGGTGTGTTTTTTGGGGAAGGTCAGTCTAGTATGTTGTTAGGTAGAGGACTGAATGGTGTGTATTTTGGGGAAGGTCAGTCTAGTATGTTGTCAAGTAGAGGACGGGATGGTGTGCATTTTGGGGAAGGTCAGTCTAGTATGTTGTCAGGTAGAGGACTAGATGGTGTGTATTTTGGGGAAGGTCAGTCTAGTGTGTTGTCAGGTAGAGGACTGGATGGTGCGTATTTTGGTGAAGGTCAATCTAGTATGTTGTCATGTAGAGGACTGGATTGTGTGTATTATGTGGAAGGTCAGTCTAGTATGTTGTCAGGTAGAGGACTGGATGGTGTGTATTTTGGTGAAGGTCAGTCTAGTATGTTGTCACGTAGAGGACTGGATGGTGTGTATTTTGGTGAAGGTCAGTCTAGAATGTTGTCAGGTATAGGACTGGAGGGTGTATATTTTGGTGAAGGTCAGTCTAGTATGTTGTCAGGTAGAGGACTGGATTGTGTGTGTTTTGGTGAAGGTCAGTCTAGTATGTTGTCAGGTAGAGGACTGAATTGTGTGTATTTTGGTGAAGGTCAGTCTAGTATGTTGTCAGGTTGATGACTGGATGGTGTGTATTTTGGTGAAGGTCAGTCTGGTGTGTTGTCAGGTGAAGGTCAGACTAGTGTGTTGTCAGGTAGAGGACTGGATGGTGTGTATTTTGGTGAAGGTCAGTCTAGTATGTTGTCAGGTAGAGGACTGGATGGTGTGTATCTTGGTGAAGGTCAGTCTAATGTGTTGTCAGGTAGAGGACTGGATGGTGTGTATTTTTGGGAAGGTCAGTCTAGTATGCCGTCAGGTAGAGGACTGGATGGTGTGTATTTTGGGGAAGGTCAGTCTAGTATGTTGTCAAGTAGAGGACTGGATGGTGTGTATTTTGGTGAAGGTCAGTCTAGTATGTTGTCAGGTAGAGGACTGGATGGTGTGTATTTTGGTGAAGGTCAGTCTAGTATGTTTTCAGTTAGAGGACTGGATGGTGTGTATTTTGGTGAAGGTCAGTCTAGTGTATTTTCAGGTAGAGGACTGGATGGTGTGTATTTTGGTGAAGGACAGTCTAGTGTTTTGTCAGGTACAGGACTGGATTGTGTGTATTTTGGTGAAGGTCAGTCTAGTATGTTGTCAGGTAGAGGACTGGATGGTGTGTATTTTGGGGAAGGTCAGTCTAGTATGTTGTCAGGTTGAGGATTGGATGGTGTGTATTTTGGTGAAGGTCAGTCTAGTATGTTGTTAGGTAGAGGACTGGATGGTGTGTATTTTGGAGAAGGTCAGTCTAGTATGTTGTCAGGTAGAGGACTGAATGGTGTGTATTATGGGGAAGGTCAGTCTAGTATGTTGTTAGGAAGAGGACTGGATGGTGTGTATTTTGGAGAAGGTCAGTCTAGTATGTTGTCAGGTAGAGGACTGGATGGTGTGTATTTTGGGGAAGGTCAGTCTAGTATGTTGTCAGGTTGAGGATTGGATGGTGTGTATTTTGGTGAAGGTCAGTCTAGTATGTTGTTAGGTAGAGGACTGGATGGTGTGTATTTTGGAGAAGGTCAGTCTAGTATGTTGTTAGGTAGAGGACTGGATGGTGTGTATTTTGGGGAAGGTCAGTCTAGTATGGTGTCAGGTAGAGGACTGGATGGCGTGTATTTTGAGGAAGGTCAGTCTAGTATGTTGTCAGGTAGAGGACTGGATGGTGTGTATTTTGGAGAAGGTCAGTCTAGTATGTTGTTAGGTAGAGGACTGGATGGTGTGTATTTTGGAGAAGGTCAGTCTAGTATGTTGTTAGGTAGAGGACTGGATGGTGTGTATTTTGGGGAAGGTCAGTCAGTATGTTGTCAAGTAGAGGACTGGATGGTGTGTATTTTGGGGAAGGTCAGTCTAGTATGTTGTCAGGTAGAGGACTGGATGGTGTGTATTTTGGGGAAGGTCAATCAGTATGTTGTCAAGTAGAGGACTGGATGGTGTGTATTTTGGGGAAGGTCAGTCTAGTAAGTTATCAGGTAGAGGACTGGATGGTGTGTATTTTGGGGAAGGTCAGTCAAGTATGTTGTCAAGTAGAGGACTGGATGGTGTGTATTTTGTGGAAGGTCAGTCTAGTATGTTGTCAGGTAGAGGACTGGATGGTGTGTATTTTGGTGAAGGTCAGTCTAGTAAGTTGTCAGGTAGAGGACTGGATGGTGTGCATTTTGGAAAAGGTCAGTCTAGTATGTTGTCAGGTAGAGGACTGGATGGTGTGTATTTTGGGGAAGGTCAGTCTAGTATGTTGTCAAGTAGAGGACTGGATGGTGTGTATTTTGGGGAAGGTCAGTCTAGTATGTAGTCAGGTAGAGGACTGGATGGTGTGTATTTTGGGGAAGGTCAGTCGAGAATGTTGACAGGTAGAGAACTGGATTGTGTGTATTTTCGTGAAGGTCAGTCTAGTAAGTTGTCAGGTAGAGGACTGGATGGTGTGTATTTTGTGGAAGGTCAGTCTAGTATGTTGTCAGGTAGAGGACTGGATGGTGTGTATTTTGGGGATGGTCAGTCTAGTATTTTGTCAAGTAGAGGACTGGATGGTGTGTATTTTGGGGAAGGTCAGTCTAGTATGTTGTCAGGTAGAGGACTGGATGGTGTGTTTTTTGGGGAAGGTCAGTCTAGTATGTTGTCAGGTAGAGGACTGAATGGTGTGTATTTTGGGGAAGGTCAGTCTAGTATGTTGTCAAGTAGAGGACGGGATGGTGTGCATTTTGGGGAAGGTCAGTCTAGTATGTTGTCAGGTAGAGGACTAGATGGTGTGTATTTTGGGGAAGGTCAGTCTAGTGTGTTGTCAGGTAGAGGACTGGATGGTGCGTATTTTGGTGAAGGTCAATCTAGTATGTTGTCATGTAGAGGACTGGATTGTGTGTATTATGTGGAAGGTCAGTCTAGTATGTTGTCAGGTAGAGGACTGGATGGTGTGTATTTTGGTGAAGGTCAGTCTAGAATGTTGTCAGGTATAGGACTGGAGGGTGTATATTTTGGTGAAGGTCAGTCTAGTATGTTGTCAGGTAGAGGACTGGATTGTGTGTTTTGGTGAAGGTCAGTCTAGTATGTTGTCAGGTAGAGGACTGAATTGTGTGTATTTTGGTGAAGGTCAGTCTAGTATGTTGTCAGGTTGATGACTGGATGGTGTGTATTTTGGTGAAGGTCAGTCTGGTGTGTTGTCAGGTGAAGGTCAGACTAGTGTGTTGTCAGGTAGAGGACTGGATGGTGTGTATTTTGGTGAAGGTCAGTGTAGTATGTTGTCAGGTAGAGGACTGGATGGTGTGTATCTTGATGAAGGTCAGTGTAATGTGTTGTCAGGTAGAGGACTGGATGGTGTGTATTTTTGGGAAGGTCAGTCTAGTATGTCGTCAGGTAGAGGACTGGATGGTGTGTATTTTGGGGAAGGTCAGTCTAGTATGTTGTCAAGTAGAGGACTGGATGGTGTGTATTTTGGTGAAGGTCAGTCTAGTAAGTTGTCAGGTAGAGGACTGGATGGTGTGTATTTTGGTGAAGGTCAGTCTGGTATGTTGTCAGGTAGAGGACTGGAGGGTGTGTATTTTGGGGAAGGTCAGTCTAGTATGTTGTCAGGTAGAGGACTGGATGGTGTGTATTTTGGTGAAGGTCAGTCTAGTAAGTTGTCAGGTAGAGGACTGGATGGTGTGTATTTTGGGGAAGGTCAGTCTAGTATGTTTTCAGGTAGAGGACTGGATGGTGTGTATTTTAGGGAAGGTCAGTCTAGTATGTTGTCAAGTAGAGGACTGGATGGTGTGTATTTTGGGGAAGGTCAGTCTAGTATGTTGTCAGGTAGAGGACTGGATGGTGTGTATTTTGGTGAAGGTCAGTCTAGTTTGTTTTCAGGTAGAGGACTGGATGGTGTGTATTTTGGGGAAGGTCAGTCTAGTATATTGTCAGGTAGAGGACTGGATAGTGTGTATTTTGGGGAAGGTCAGTCTAGTATGTTGTCAGGTTGAGGACTGGATGGTGTGTATTTTGGGGAAGGTCAGTCTAGAATGTTGTCAGGTAGAGGACTGAATGGTGTGTATTTTGGGGAAGGTCAGTCTAGTATGTTGTCAGGTAGAGGACTGGATATTGTGTATTTTGGAGAAGGTCAGTCTAGTGTGTTGTTAGGTAGAGGACTGGATGGAGTGTATTTTGGGGAAGGTCAGTCTAGTATGCTGTCAAGTAGAGGACTGGATGGTGTGTATTTTGGGGAAGGTCAGTCTAGTATGTTGTCAAGTAGAGGACTGGATGGTGTGTATTTTGGGGAAGGTCAGTCTAGTAAGTTGTCAGGTAGAGGACTGGATGGTGTGTATTTTGGGGAAGGTCAGTCTAGTATGTTGTCAAGTAGAGGACTGGATGGTGTGTATTTTGGGGAAGGTCAGTCGAGAATGTTGTCAGGTAGAGGACTGGATGGTGTGTATTTTGGGGAAGGTCAGTCTAGTATGTTGTTAGGTAGAGGACTGGATGGTGTTTATTTTGGTGAAGGTCAGTCTAGTATGTTGTCAGGTAGAGGACTGGATTGTGTGTATTTTGGTGAAGGTCAGTCTAGTATGTTGTCAGATAGAGGACTGGATGGTGTGTATTTTGGTGAAGGTCAGTCTAGTATGTTGTCAGGTAGAGGACTGGATTGTGTGTATTTTGGTGAAGGTCAGTCTAGTATGTTGTCAGGTAGAGGACTGGATGGTGTGTATTTTGGTGAAGGTCAGTCTAGTATGTTGTCAGGTAGAGGACTGGATGGTGTGTATTTTGGTGAAGGTCAGTCTAGTATGTTGTCAGGTAGAGGACTGGATGGTGTGTATTTTGGTGAAGGTCAGTCTAGTATGTTGTCAGGTAGAGGACTGGATGGTGTGTATTTTGGTGAAGGTCAGTCTAGTATGTTGTCAGATAGAGGACTGGATTGTGTGTATTTTGGTGAAGGTCAGTCTAGTATGTTGTCAGGTAGAGGACTGAATGGTGTGTATTTTGGAAGTTCATAAAACCTACATTATTAAATTTAGAAATAAAAAAAAATGTTTTCCATGTAAAAGGACTACTGTAAACAGAACTCTCAATAATGTTCTTGAGTAATACAATTTATTATTAGTATTATTATTATTATTATTATTGGTATTATTAATGTTGGTATTAGTATTATTGGTATTATTATTATTACTGATATTATTATTATTAATGGTATTATTAAAATATTGTTGTTGTTATTGGTATTATATTATTATTATTATTATTATTATTATTATTATTATTATTATTATTATTATTAAGAAAAGCGTTTGGTCAAAAAAGCAAAAGAGGAAAAATCCAAAATGTAAACCCGCGTCTTCCCTCCGTCTGACTGCACTGTCCACCAGAAACACTGGTTGTGAACCCGTTTGTGACGGAATTTTCCTGTCTCTCTTCCTTCCCTCTCTCCCCTTTCCTCTATCTCTGCTGTTCCTTTGTCTCTACTTTTTCCCAGTTTCACCTTTCTTTTTCTAACCCTCTTTCTATTTTATCCTTTATAAGCGTAACCCCCTTACATATCTCTCTCTCAATCTCTATCTCTTCCTAGTTTGCTTTTATCCTTGTCTCACTTCTCACTCTTTAAGCCTTCATTTCTCACTCCTGTCATCATTTCCTACTTTCCTCATTTTCCTTCGCATCTCAGTACCAGTCCTAACTTCTTACCCTTGTTCCTTTCTCTTCCTTTTCTCTCATCACTCCTCTTATTTCTTTTCTCATTCTTCCCCTTCATTTACTGTCGTTCTATCCTCACTCCCTCGTTTTCTTTCTTTACCCAATTGCCATATTCACCTTTCCTTCCATCACTCATTTACCAAATCTTATGTTGGTGTGAATAATTACATCAGTACAGTTATGTTATCTGTTAACTTGCTCAACTTTGTATCCATGTGTAAAATACCACAGTGTTTCTTAATGGTTCAAGAAGATACGTTTACACACTCGCAAATAGATTATATATATATATATATATATATATATATATATATATATATATATATATATATCTATATATATATATATATATATATATATATATATATATATATATGTCGTGCCGAATAGGCAGAACTTGCAATCTTGGCTTAAATAGCAACGCTCATCTTGCCATATAGGAAAAGTGAAAATTTGTGTATGCAATAATTTCGCCAAAATCATTCAGAACCTAACGAAAAAAAATATATTTGATTGTGTTTGTTTAGTATTAAATTATTGTAAACAAATCTAAAATATATTTAGTTGGGTTGGGCTAAAATAAATTGTACTTGTTATAATAAGGTTAGGTAAGTTTTCTAAGATTCTTTTGAAGCAAAATTATTTTTTTTACATTATCCTTAACGAAAAAATATATCTTTAAACGTATAAGAAATTTTTTTAGAAAGGACTTAATTTTAAATGAGTTCTTGCTAATTGACCAGTTTTACATATTCGGCACGACATTATATATATATACATATATATATATATATATATATATATATATATATATATATATATATATATATATATATATATATATATATATATATATATATATATTTATTATTATCACACTGGCCGATTCCCACCAAGGCAGGGTGGCCCGAAAAAGAAAAACTTTCACCATCATTCACTCCATCACTGTCTTGCCAGAAGGGTGCTTTACACTACAGTTTTTAAACTGCAACATTAACACCCCTCCTTCAGAGTGCAGGCACTGTACTTCCCATCTCCAGGACTCAAGTCCGGCCTGCCGGTTTCCCTGAATCCCTTCATAAATGTTACTTTGCTCACACTCCAACAGCACGTCAAGTATTAAAAACCATTTGTCTCCATTCACTCCTATCAAACACGCTCATGCATGCCTGCTGGAAGTCCAAGCCCCTCGCACACAAAACCTCCTTTACCCCCTCCCTCCAACCTTTCCTAGGCCGACCCCTACCCCGCCTTCCTTCCACTACAGACTGATACACTCTTGAAGTCATTCTGTTTCGCTCCATTCTCTCTACATGTCCGAACCACCTCAACAACCCTTCCTCAGCCATCTGGACAACAGTTTTGGTAATCCCGCACCTCCTCCTAACTTCCAAACTACGAATTCTCTGCATTATATTCACACCACACATTGCTCTCAGACATGACATCTCCACTGCCTCCAGCCTTCTCCTTGCTGCAACATTCATCACCCACGCTTCACACCCATATAAGAGCGTTGGTAAAACTATACTCTCATACATTCCCCTCTTTGCCTCCAAGGACAAAGTTCTTTGTCTCCACAGACTCCTAAGTGCACCACTCACTCTTTTTCCCTCATCAATTCTATGATTCACCTCATCTTTCATAGACCCATCCGCTGACACGTCCACTCCCAAATATCTGAATACGTTCACCTCCTCCATACTCTCTCCCTCCAATCTGATATTCAATCTTTCATCACCTAATCTTTTTGTTATCCTCATAACCTTACTCTTTCCTGTATTCACCTTTAATTTTCTTCTCCTGCACACCCTACCAAATTCATCCACCAATCTCTGCAACTTCTCTTCAGAATCTCCCAAGAGCACAGTGTCATCAGCAAAGAGCAGCTGTGACAACTCCCACTTTGTGTGTGATTCTTTATCTTTTAACTCCCCGCCTCTTGCCAAGACCCTCGCATTTACTTCTCTTACAACCCCATCTATAAATATATTAAACAACCACGGTGACATCACACATCCTTGACTAAGGCCTACTTTTACTGGGAAAAAATTTCCCTCTTTCCTACATACTCTAACTTGAGCCTCACTATCCTCGTAAAAACTCTTCACTGCTTTCAGTAACCTACCTCCTACACCATACACTTGCAACATCTGCCACATTGCCCCCCTATCCACCCTGTCATACGCCTTTTCCAAATCCATAAATGCCACAAAGACCTCTTTAGCCTTATCTAAATACTGTTCACTTATATGTTTCACTGTAAACACCTGGTCCACACACCCCCTACCTTTCCTAAAGCCTCCTTGTTCATCTGCTATCCTATTCTCCGTCTTACTCTTAATTATTTCAATTATAACTCTACCATACACTTTACCAGGTACACTCAACAGACTTATCCCCCTATAATTTTTGCACTCTCTTTTATCCCCTTTGCCTTTATACAAAGGAACTATGCATGCTCTCTGCCAATCCCTAGGTACCTTACCCTCTTCCATACATTTATTAAATAATTGCACCAACCACTCCAAAACAAAATCCCCACCTGCTTTTAACATTTCTATCTTTATCCCATCAATCAAGGCTGCCTTACCCCCTTTCATTTTACCTACTGCCTCACGAACTTCCCCCACACTCACAACTGGCTCTTCCTCACTCCTACAAGATGTTATTCCTCCTTGCCCTATACACGAAATCACAGCTTCCCTATCTTCATCAACATTTAACAGTTCCTCAAAATATTCCCTCCATCTTCCCAATACCTCTAACTCTCCATTTAATAACTCTCCTCTCCTATTTTTAACTGACAAATCCATTTGTTCTCTAGGCTTTCTTAACTTGTTAATCTCACTCCAAAACTTTTTCTTATTTTCAACAAAATTTGTTGATAACATCTCACCCACTCTCTCATTTGCTCTCTTTTTACATTGCTTCACCACTCTCTTAACCTCTTTCTTTTTCTCCATATACTCTTCCCTCCTTGCATCACTTCTACTTTGTAAAAACTTCTCATATGCTAACTTTTTCTCCCTTACTACTCTCTTTACATCATCATTCCACCAATCGCTCCTCTTCCCTCCTGCACCCACTTTCCTGTAACCACAAACTTCTGCTGAACACTCTAACACTACATTTTTAATCCTATCCCATACCTCTTCGACCCCATTGCCTATGCTCTCATTAGCCCATCTATCCTCCAATAGCTGTTTATATCTTACCCTAACTGCCTCCTCTTTTAGTTTATAAACCTTCACCTCTCTCTTCCCTGATGCTTCTATTCTCCTTGTATCCCATCTACCTTTTACTCTCAGTGTAGCTACAACTAGAAAGTGATCTGATATATCTGTGGCCCCTCTATAAACATGTACATCCTGAAGTCTACTCAACAGTCTTTTATCTACCAATACATAATCCAACAAACTACTGTCATTTCGCCCTACATCATATCTTGTATACTTATTTATCCTCTTTTTCTTAAAATATGTATTACCTATAACTAAACCCCTTTCTATACAAAGTTCAATCAAAGGGCTCCCATTATCATTTACACCTGGCACTCCAAACTTACCTACCACACCCTCTCTAAAAGTTTCTCCTACTTTAGCATTCACGTCCCCTACCACAATTACTCTCTCACTTGGTTCAAAGGCTCCTATACATTCACTTAACATCTCCCAAAATCTCTCTCTCTCCTCTGCATTCCTCTCTTCTCCAGGTGCATACACGCTTATTATGACCCACTTCTCGCATCCAACCTTTACTTTAATCCACATAATTCTTGAATTTACACATTCATATTCTCTTTTCTCCTTCCATAACTGATCATTTAACATTACTGCTACCCCTTCCTTTGCTCTAACTCTCTCAGATACTCCAGATTTAATCCCATTTATTTCCCCCCACTGAAACTCTCCTACCCCCTTCAGCTTTGTTTCGCTTAGAGCCAGGACATCCAACTTCTTTTCATTCATAACATCAGCAATCATCTGTTTCTTGTCATCCGCACTACATCCACGCACATTTAAGCATCCCAGTTTTATAAAGTTTTTCTTCTTCTCTTTTTTTAGTAAATGTATACAGGAGAAGGGGTTACTAGCCCATTGCTCCCGGCATTTTAGTCGCCTCATACGACACGCATGGCTTACGGAGGAAAGATTCTTTTCCACTTCCCCATGGACAATAGAAGAAATAAAAAAGAACAAGAGCTATTTAGAAAAAGGAGAAAAACCTAGATGTATGTATATATATATATATGCATGTGCGTGTCTGTGAAGTGTGACCAAAGTGTAAGTAGGAGTAGCAAGATATCCCTGTTATCTAGCGTGTTTATGAGACAGAAAAAGAAACCAGCAATCCTACCATCATGCAAAACAGTTACAGGTTTTTGTTTCACAGTCATCTGGCAGGCCGGTAGTACTTCCCTGGGTGGTTGCTGTCTACCAACCTACTACCTATATATATATATATATATATATATATATATATATATATATATATATATATATATATATATATATATATATATATATATATATATATATATATATATATATATTACCACCTCTATACCTGGAATGGGGACCCTCATCCTCAGAGAAGACAATAAACGTACCTCAGGGAAAACTCAAGGTTCTCCCCGGAGCTGTTTGAATATTTTCTTCTTCTACCATATGTATAACAAAGATCGCAGTCAGCAAGATTCGAAACTACTAATGAGGACCATCAAGATTCTCAGGCAGCATTCTAGTCCACTCGGCCACACAAATGTCATACAGACTGGGCAGCCTGGTTCACAAGCCATGTTTCTTCCCCAGCCCGGGCACGTCAGTGAGCCTCAAGCATGGATTCAAGCTATTTCAACTCATACTTCTTGTTCTGACCTCTCAAGCGATTTTTTATATCACTGCATCACGCAGATACAAGCGGGTATACACAAAGAAAGATCGCAGTCAGCAGGATTCGAAACTACTACTGAGGACAGTCAAGATTCTCAGGCAGCACTCTAGTCCACTCGGCCTCACTAAAATATATTTTACATAAGTTTACAATAATTTAACAATAAACAAACACAATGAAATATATTTTAGGTTCAGAATGTTTTTTTTCGACACCACTGCATACACAAATTTTCGCTTGCCTTATTTGGCAAGAAGAGCATTGCTATTTAAATCATAAGCGCAAGTTTCACATATTCGGCACTATATATATATATATATATATATATATATATATATATATATATAGATATATATATATATATATATATATATATATATATATATATATATATATATATATATATACATATATTTTTTTTTTTTTTTTTTAACAAGTCGGCCGTCTCCCACCGAGGCACTGTGACCCAAAAAAGAAAGAAAATCCCCAAAAAGAAAATACTTTCATCATCATTCAACACTTTCACCACACTCGCACATTATCACTGTTTTTGCAGAGGTGCTCAGAATACAACAGTCTAGAAGCATACACATATAAAGATATACAACATATCCCTCCAAACTGCCAATATCCCAAACCCCTCCTTTAAAGTGCAGGCATTGTACTTCCCATTTCCAGGACTCAAGTCCGACTATATGAAAATAACCGGTTTCCCTGAATCCCTTCACTAAATATTACCCTGCTCACACTCCAACAGATCGTCAGGTCCCAAGTACCATTCGTCTCCACTCACTCCTATCTAACACGCTCACGCACGCTTGCTGGAAGTCCAAGCCCCTTACCCACAAAACCTCCTTTACCCCCTCTCTCCAACCCTTTCGAGGACGACCCCTACCCCGCCTTCCTTCCCCTATAGATTTATATGCTTTCCATGTCATTCTACTTTGATCCATTCTCTCTAAATGACCAAACCACCTCAACAACCCCTCTTCTGCCCTCTTACTAATACTTTTATTAACTCCACACCTTCTCCTAATTTCCACACTCCGAATTTTCTGCATAATATTTACACCACACATTGCCCTTAAACAGGACCTCTCCACTGCCTCCAACCGTCTCCTCGCTGCTGCATTTACCACCCAAGCTTCACACCCATATAAGAGTGTTGGTACTACTATACTTTCATACATTCCCTTCTTTGCCTCCATAGATAACGTTTTTTGATTCCACATATACCTCAACGCACCACTCACCTTTTTTCCCTCATCAATTCTATGATTAACCTCATCCTTTATAAATCCATCCGCCGACACGTCAACTCCCAAGTATCTGAAAACATTCACTTCTTCCATACTCCTCCTCCCCAATTTGATATCCAATTTTTCTTTATCTAAATCATTTGACCCCCTCATCACCTTACTCTTTTCTATGTTCACTTTCAACTTTCTACCTTTACACACATTCCCAAACTCATCCACTAACCTTTGCAATTTTTCTTTAGAATCTCCCATAAGCACAGTATCATCAGCAAAAAGTAACTGTGTCAATTCCCATTTTGAATTTGATACCCCATAATTTATTCCCACCCCTCTCCCAAACACCCTAGCATTTACTTCCTTTACAACCCCATCTATAAATATATTAAACAACCATGGTGACATTACACATCCCTGTCTAAGACCTACTTTTACCGGGAAGTAGTCTCCCTCTCTTCTACACACCCTAACCTGAGCCTCACTATCCTCATAAAAACTCTTTACAGCATTTAATAACTTACCACCTATTCCATATACTTGCAACATCTGCCACATTGCTCCTCTATCCACTCTATCATATGCCTTTTCTAAATCCATAAATGCAATAAAAACTTCCCTATCTTTATCTAAATACTGTTCACATATATGCTTCAATGTAAACACCTGATCTACACATCCCCTACCCACTCTAAAACCTCCTTGCTCATCCGCAATCCTACATTCTGTCTTACCTCTAATTCTTTCAATTATAACCCTACCGTACACTTTTCCTGGTATACTCAGTAAGCTTATTCCTCTATAATTTTTACAGTCTCTTTTGTCCCCTTTCCCTTTATATAAAGGGACTATACATGCTCTCTGCCAATCCCTAGGTACCTTCCCCTCTTTCATACATTTATTAAACAAAAGTACCAACCACTCCAACACTATATCCCCCCCCTGCTTTTAACAATTCTGTCATGATCCCATCAGTTCCAGCTGCTTTACCCCCTTTCATTTTACGTAATGCCTCACGTACCTCACCCACACTTACATTCTGCTCTTCTTCACTCCTAAAAGATGGTATACCTCCCTGACCAATGCATGAAATTACTGCCTCTGTTTCTTCCTTAACATTTAAAAGTTCCTCAAAATATTCTCGCCATCTACCCAATACCTCCATCTCCCCATCTACTAACTCCCCTACTCTGTTTTTAACTGACAAATCCATATTTTCCCTAGGCTTTCTTAACTTGTTTAGCTCACTCCAAAATTTTTTCTTATTTTCATTAAAATTTCTTGACAGTGCCTCTCCCACTCTATCATCTGCTCTCCTTTTGCACTCTCTCACCACTCTCTTTACCTTTCTTTTACCCTCCATATACTCTGCTCTTCTTATAACACTTCTGCTTTGTAAAAACCTCTCATAAGCTACCTTTTTCTCTTTTATCACACCCTTTACTTCATCATTCCACCAATCACTCCTCTTTCCTCCTGCCCCCACCCTCCTATACATATATATATATATATATATATATATATATATATATATATATATATATATATATATATATATATATATATATATATATTATATATATATATATATGTATATAAATATATATAAATATATATATATATATATAAATATATATATGTGTGTATAAATACATATATATATATATATATATATATATATATATATATATATATATATATATATATATATATATATATATACATATATATATATATATATATATATATATATATATATATATATATATATATATATATATATATATATATATATATATATATATATATATATATATATATATATATATATATGTATATACATATATATATATATATATATATATATATATATATGTATATATATATATATATATATATATATATATATATATATATATATATATATATATATATATATATATATATATATATATATATATGTATGTATATACATATATATATATATATATATATATATATATATATATATATATATATATATATATATATATATATATATATATATATATATATATATATATATATATGGTAGGGTGTGCAAAAGAAGAAAATTAAAAGTGAATACAGGAAAGAGTAAGGTTATGAGGATAACAAAAATATTAGGTGATGAAAGATTGGATATTAGATTGGAGGGAGAGAGTATGGAGGAGGTGAATGTATTCAGATATTTGGGAGTGGACGTGTCAGCGGATGGGTCTATGAAGGATGAGGTGAATCATAGAATTGATGAGGGGAAAAGGGTGAGTGGTGCACTTAGGAGTCTGTGGAGACAAAGAACTTTGTCCTTGGAGGCAAAGAGGGGAATGTATGAGAGTATAGTTTTACCAACACTCTTATATGGGTGTGAAGCATGAGTGATGAATGTTGCAGCGAGGAGAAGGCTGGAGGCAGTGGAGATGTCATGTCTGAGGGCAATGTGTGGTGTGAATATAATGCAGAGAATTCGTAGTTTGGAAGTTAGGAGGACGTGCGGGATTAACAAAACTATTGTCCAGAGGGCTGAGGAAGGGTTGTTGAGGTGGTTCGGACATGTAGAGAGAATGGAGCGAAACAGAATGAATTCAAGAGTGTATCAGTCTGTAGTGGAAGGAAGGCGGGGTAGGGGTCGGCCTAGGAAAGGTTGGAGGGAGGGGGTAAAGGAGGTTTTGTGTATGAGGGGCTTTGACTTCCAGCAGGCATGCGTGAGCGTGTTTGATAGGAGTGAATGGAGACAAATGGTTTTTAATACTTGACGTGCTGTTCGAGTGTGAGCAAAGTAACATTTATGAAGGGGTTCAGGGAAACCGGCAGGCCGGACTTGAGTCCTGGAGATGGGAAGTACAGTGCCTGCACTCTGAAGGAGGGGTGTTAATGTTGCAGTTTAAAAACTGTAGTGTAAAGCACCCTTCTGGCAAGACTGTGATGGAGTGAATGATGGTGAAAGTTTTTTCTTTTTCGGGCCACCCTGCCTTGGTGGGAATCGGCCAGTGTGATAATAAAATATATATATAAATATATATATATATATATATATATATATATATATATATATATATATATATATATATATATATATATATATATATATATATATATACTGTGGTCACGAGCGAGTGGTATTGATGAATAACAACACTGCACTAGCCAAGGACTCGAACCCATGCTGCTTTGGCCTGCCTCATGGTGGGCAAAAACACATGACGCCCTAATTCACTGGACCATACGATCCTTAAGAGTAGCACATCCAGTGGAACGGAATGTGGTATTCCTACCCAAGGACACACGATGGTGTGGATGACTGTAGGCTAATTTCATTCTAGTCCCTGTTTGGTGTACTAGTTCAACGAGCAGTACTTTATTTTATTGTGACCACGAACGAGTGGTATTGTTCAATAACAACACTGCGACTAGCCAGGGGATCGAACCCGTGTTGTTTAAGCCCGTCTCATGGTGAGCTCAGCTGGGTGTGTGACTCATGTAGGATTGAATGGTCCAGTGGGTTAGAGTATCGTGAATTTTCGCTCACTATTAGGTGGGCTAAAACAACACGGGCTCGATCCCCCGGCTAGTCGCAGCGTTGTTATTGATATATATATATATATATATATATATATATATATATATATATATATATTCCTAGGGATTCGCAGAGGGCATGCATAATTCCTTTGTATGAAGGCAAAGGAAACAAAAAAGTGTAAATATGATAAGGGAATAATCTTGTTTACTATACCTTGTAGAGTTATTACTGAAAGAATTACGAGTAAGATGGAGAACAGGATCACAGATAAACAAGGAGACATTAGGAAGGGTAGGGGGTGTGTAGACCAAGTGTTTATAGTGAAACATTTAGGCAAACAGTATTTACATAAGGGCATAAGGGAAAACAGGTTTTTGTTGCATTTATGGATTTGGATAAGGCGTGGATGGTGGAAAGTGTGGCAGATGTTGTAAATATATGGAATAGGAGGTAAGTTACTGAAAGAAGTGAGGAGATTTTACGAGGATAGTGAAGCTCAGGTTAGAGTAAAAGTAGGTATTAGACGGATGTCACCATGTATGGGGATGTAAGAGAAGTGAAGGCTCGGGTGGTGCCAAGAGGTGTGGGATTTAAAGATGATGAATCTAACACGAAGTGGGAGCTCTCGCAGTTGCTTTTTGCTGATGACTCTGTGATTCTGGGAGATTCAGAAGTTACTGAGGTTGGTGAACCAATTTGGCAGGGTATGTAACAGAGGGAAATTGAAAGTGAACATAGAAAAATAAGGCGATGAGGATAACAAAATATTAAGGTAATGAAAGATTGTATATCTGATTCGAGGAAGTGTGGAGGAAGTGAATGTATTAAGATATTTGGGAGTGGAGTTGTCAGCGGATGGGTCTGTGAAAGACGAGGTGAATCATATAACTGATGAGAGGGAAAAAGGTAAGTGTACACTGAGGAGTCTGTGGAGACAAAGAACTTTGTCCATGAAAGCAAAGAGGGGAATGTATGAGAGCATAGTTATACCAATGCTCTTATATGGGCTGAAGCATGGGTGGTGAATGATGCAACAAGGAGAAGGATGGTTACAGTGGAGATGTCGTGTCTGAGGGCAATGAGTAGTGTGAATATAATGCGGAGAATCCATAGTTTGGAAATTAAAAGCAGGTGCGGGATTACCAAAACTATTATCCAGAGGGCTGATGAGGGGTTGTTGAGGTGGTTCGGACATTTAGAGGGAGCGACATAGAATGACTTTGAGAACGTATAAATCTCTAGTGGAAAGAGGACGGAGTAGGGGTCGGCCTAGGAAAGGTTGGAGGGAGTAAATCAGTTTTTGTGTGAGAGGGGCTAGGACTTCCAGCAAGCGCGCGTGAGCATGTTAGATAGTAGCGAGTGGACACAATGATTTTATGACTTGACGTGCAGTTGGAGTGTGAGCAACGTAACATTTATGAAGGGATTCAGGGAAACCGACACACCAAACATGAGTGCTGGAGGTAGGAAGTACAGTGCCTGCGCTCTTAGGCGGAGGATGTTGATAAGTTGTAATTTTAACTGTAGTGTAGGCGCTCCTCTGGTAAGACAGAGATTGAGTGAATGATGATTGTGTTTCTTCTATTTCGGATCACCCTGCTTTGGTGGGAAACATCCAGGCACCTGGCAAACCAGTGCCAGGTGCCTGAAAGATGAAGGGAAGATACTAAAAACAGTAGCAGCAGTGGCATATAGAAGCCCATCGACATTAAATATTTAATAATGACTTAGCGACCATGTCAATAATGTTGTTTTCGCTAGGCCATTACTAAATATTTATTGTCGTTGGGCTTCTATATACCTCTACTGCTACTGTTTTTAACATCTTGCCTTTAGTTTTCTGGCACCTGGCACTGGTCTGCTTGATACCACCTCATTCTAGCTCGAGTCGTTCCCTTGTGCGCAGCTACCTAGGCTTCGAACTCATTTCAGAGAACGGGACTAATTATTTATAAATATTATTGTATTTCCCTCTAGAAGACTCGATCCTGTGCTCTCTGACTTTCCACACAAGCAGGAAGTCAAAGCGCGCAATTCTAAACCCACCGCTCCGAAGTACACATAACTCACGTCCCCCGGTGCCACCAGGCTGACGGTAAAGAGATGATAAATAAAATAGGAAGGATGGAGGCAGAAGGGAAGAGATGCTGGGATGCAAGGAAATAGCAACTGAGGATTGACGAGCCACCAAATTTTTGTCAGCAGAAGCAAAATAAATTCTAATTTTCAATTCTCTAGCCGAGGTGGGTTGCCTGCAAGCCTGTGGACTGCACAACTAGAGCGGTTAAACAATATTACATGCATCAGCAAACACCATGTTACCATACACACGAACAACATTTGTGGATTTTTTGGTATACAATGGAAAGTGCATAGCGAATATATATTTGGGGTAAATTTGGTATAAACACTATCGGCTTCTCAATGGTTATTAAGGATGCACAGTAACCTGTACACCACTGTACAAGAATACTTAAATACCTAAATTAGGGATTGAAGTAAACTCTTGTCCTCGATACCTTGATATGTATACACCTCTTGGTGTATACATATCTTGGGTAACTTGTTCAAATTAATTTAGCACAGAAACCTTATAGGTATCGTTATCTTATGAAGAACTTTGTGCACCACTTCAGTGAGTTACAGTAAGTTCTTGTAGCAATAGTACGGAAGTGATCTAGAGCGAGAAACATATAACATTCAGTTATTCACGAGTTTGACAAAGAAACAGAGAAGTTATGATTGGGTTAATTTCACAATGACTTCGACGATAGATGGAAAGTCCGACCACAAGTGATAATCTGTAGCCTCAAAAGCCTATTTAACTTATTATTTTTATTAAAGAAATACGCAACGCATCACTATATTTCTGAAAAGCTATTTAATTATGCTATCGAAAATTTAAGCCACACTCAAGCTTGTGTAAATATTTCTAAGCTCGAATTTGTATAGTGAATATAAATTCCAAGTTGAGCTATAACCATTTACATGAGAGATTTAATTTCAGTCAGTATAACCGAATATTTAATATATGCTATAACATATATAAGCACAGTATTCAGGGTTACTTCAAGTATTCGCAGCCAGATAGTATAAATCGAACATAAATTGATCAAGTTTGTCAGGTTGGTTGACAAAGAGAACGCGGCGAGGAGACTAGAGAACAGTTAGTGTTGAGTCACTCAAGCGAGTTGCTAGTAGACAAAGGCCAGTGCCAGGGGAAGGGTCGCCAGATGTGGTGGTGCAACAAGGCTTGCATTGATGCAGGATAACCTGTGAGACCACTTTTTTTTTATCTTTAGACAACATACAAATTGAAAAAAGAATAATATCTTATGAGAATAAACCATACGGGTTGTAATAAAATATGCTTTGCCTCGAAATCATAGTCACTGTCAAACTAATTTAGAAAATGTAAGGTATAATAAATTTAAGTTTCAGGAGAGGGACTAAGAAGTTGCTTGTCGTAGAGAAGCAGTGAATGGGAAGTGAAGAACGGCATATGAAAAACCATGGATGAAAGAAATCAAGTCAAGAATGAAAAATCTGTTAAACTATAACACTGCTTCTTATTAAAGAAAAATTTCCAACCTACACTAGGTTGCAGATGACAAGAGGTGCCAAACGTCGACTAGTACGAGCATAGCTGCATACGGAATAGGATCCCTGACGAAGAGCTGTAACATCAGTGGAAAATTCAGTTACAATGGTAACTAGACGTATTTTCGGTCACTTACCTCGCCGGGAATCAAACCCGGACGACCCACCGTGTGAAGCGAGAGCTTTTGCCACCAGGCCACGGGCCGGGGAAGACCACTCTTTTGTAAATCCCTGTTGAGATTCAGTTTTCAAATATCTTCTAGGGTGTCTTCAAAGTGTATCTACACTTAAGGTTAGACTGACTGGTATATTACTTGAAAGAGTTAGCCTATTTCCGGTCTTGTAAATGGATATCGTATTTACTGTTTTCCCCCCTATTTGGTAGAATATCTTTTCTTAATGATCTGTTGAAGAGAACAGCTAACGATTTGCAAAGGTCCTCTTTACATTTCTTTATATCCCTGAAAGCAGTTTGCCATGTGACTGGTTGGGTTTCAATCTGTCAAGTCGTCTGAGATCCATGTCACTAGCAACTTTAATCTTACAGAAATTATTCTCGTCTTGCCTGATACAATCGTTAATCTCCGAGACTTTTTGTATTCTAGTGTGAAAAAACAGGAAATAATTATTAAAAATGTTACACATTCCTTAGACACTACATTCTTGAAAGAATCCCTCTGGATTATTGATTTCCTCTCAACTGCAATATTTATCAGATGCTCTGTATGGTTTTCCTTTTGGTTTCCCCCTTTTTGTCTATTGTTAATAATTTTTGTCTATTGTTAATAATGACAATAATAATGGACATTAATAATGACGTTCATCCGGCCACTCTCCTGATTATCCCCATTCAGGTTTCCTCAGTCGACATTACTCAGGTAATTCCTAACCTCTAGCAAGAAAATTGAGGACATTGACTTTGTTATCATTATCATTATTTAAACAGTGATTTGTGATCACATTCTCCAAGCTTTTCATTAACTTCAAGATAATTAATCGGATATTCTTGAATTACAAGAATCAAATGAAATCATGCAATTTATTTCCTTTAGTTGGATCCGAGACGAATTGCTGTAAAAAGCAGTCAAACTATTTCTAAAAATTCGCTAGACTCTGGGTTTCCTGTTAAATTGCTCCAGGTTATTTGCCTAAAGTTCATATTTCCCATTAAAACTCTATTTCATATTTAGATTCCATAGCAATTTCATAGACACTGTCTAGGTTTGGGGATCTTTAGATCACACCTAAGATTATTTTTTTTATGGCTTTGGAGAAGCTGTCATCCAACGGATTCCATGACAGTCCCTTCTACCTTTACACCTTTTCTGACTCTAAACTTTAAATTTTCTCAAAGCAATTCCTCTGCTTTTCCTGTTGACTCTTTCAGCGTGAAATAATTAATACCTGTGTGCGTGATTAAGCGGGTATACCTCTAGTTTTCAGATTAACTTCAGTTCGTCTATTTTATTTTTGCACTCCGGCAGTTTGCATAGTAGATACCAAGGAAGTTTTTTCCTTGCTGCTTTCCTCTGTCTCATGTTTTTGAACGTTTTCTAAACGTATCTAGGCAATGTTTGTTGTCTCTGCTCCTAGCACAGCAACACATTTGTTTCGCACACTAACAGACACGTCTCTCTTCTGTCAGTTTAAAGTCTTGCACAGTTTAGCAACAGTTCCTCTAACTGAGGTGGTTAATGCTACCCCCACCTACTTCAGAATGATGCTTCCAATCCCTTGCATATATGTTTGCCATAGAAATGATATTAGCTTTCAGTTAATGATATTTCAAGTATAATGTAGTACTTGTCTAGCCAACATCATTCATTTTCGAGTCCTCTTCTAGGCAATATGCAATATGCTACATATGATCGGGATCTTTTCCTTTGACCGAATTAAATCAATAGCTGCATTTGTATTTGCCCAGCAACTCTTCACTCCTGCATTTCCTGACACCATTGCCTCTCGTACTGAGTTAAATAATTGATTACTTTCATTACCTTACATATTGTTATCTAACCTGCTAAGAGTATCACCCACTCCTGCTTAAGAAAAACACACCCTTTGTCTTGTCATTTTTTCCCAGTTACAGAATGTTCACTCCATACATCTGAGAGCCGGTAACAACAAGAACATTCTTTCTCACATGATGAGTAATTCACCTTACTATTAGTCAACAACGGTACTCTCGTCCTGAAGAAAATCAAAAGTGATTTCCATTCTCTCACCCTACTTTAGTCTTCCTCCATTTTATGTTTCTTTCACTTCTGGAAACCATTTTCCATGTAATATATCCAGCAGGTTTCTTTTCATTACCTTCAACCACTTCGCAGTCCATCTTACACTTAAAAATCTCCCTTTCTCAAATTAGATTTCAGTTTCTCTCATTCCTATGAACTAGAACCTCACCATTGAGAGCTCAAAGCTCACCCTTAAAAACTAGAGCCACGTCCTTGAGAACTAGAACCTCATCTATTACAAACACTTTACGCAAGATTCCCTAAGAAAGTCACACAAGTCTGTGTGGCCGCGGCTCAGTCTGCAGGGGTATTGATCTTGAAGCCCTCCCCAGGTATACTCTCCAGGTATGCTCTCCAGGTATACTCTCCAGGTATACTCTCCAGGTATACTCTCCAGGTATACTCTCTAGGTATACTCTCTAGGTATACTCTCCAGGTATACTCTCCAGGTATACTCTCTAGGTATACTCTCCAGGTATACTCTCCAGGTATACTCTCCAGGTATACTCTCCAGGTATATTCTCCAGGTATACTCTCCAGGTATACTCTCCAGGTATACTCTCCAGGTATACTCTCCAGGTATACTCTCCAGGTATACTCTCCAGGTATACTCTCCAGGTATACTCTCCAGGTATACTCTCCAGGTATACTCTCCAGGTATATTCTCCAGGTATACTCTCTAGGTATACTCTCCAGGTATACTCTCCAGGTATACTCTCCAGGTATACTCTCTAGGTATACTCTCCAGGTATACTCTCCAGGTATACTCTCCAGGTATACTCTCCAGGTATACTCTCTAGGTATACTCTCCAGGTATACTCTCCAGGTATACTCTCCAGGTATACTCTCCAGGTATACTCTCCAGGTATACTCTCTAGGTATACTCTCCAGGTATACTCTCCAGGTATACTCTCCAGGTATACTCTCCAGGTATACTCTCCAGGTATATTCTCCAGGTATACTCTCTAGGTATACTCTCCAGGTATACTCTCCAGGTATACTCTCCAGGTATACTCTCCAGGTATACTCTCCAGGTATATTCTCCAGGTATACTCTCTAGGTATACTCTCCAGGTATACTCTCCAGGTATACTCTCCAGGTATACTCTCTAGGTATACTCTCCACGTATACTCTCCAGGTATACTCTCCTGGTATACTCTCCAGGTATACTCTCCAGGTATACTCTAGGCTACATAACCCATGTTTTATACATGTATATATTAAAAGCCGAGTGGTAATATAGCAGTGTTACTGTAACTGTACACAAATAACCCGCACATAAAAGAGAGAAGCTTACGACGACGTTTCGGTCCATTGACAAAGTCACACATTGACAAAGTGTGACTTTGTCAATGGTCCAAGTCGGACCGAAACGTCGTCGTAAGCTTCTCTCTTTTATGTGCGGGTTATTTGTGTATCGTTCCAGTCACGGTATTGTGCCTTTTTGTTATTTACTGTAACTGTAATTACTTAATGTTCACATAGCATACCCTCAAATATTTGAAATTAAGAAATTACCAGCTAATATTAGCTGTCGGATTCACTATCTGAAATAATTCTATTTTTTCTTATTATTACTTTTTTCATTACTGACCTCTGTGGAAACATGTACGATCATTAAGCTGCTTTTCTCAGAAATACCAATTGTTATGTTTGAATTTGTTTTAGAAATCTTTTTATTGGTATCCACAATTTTAAATATTTCGCCCTTAAGCCTCAGTAGTTTTCAGATTCACTTTTTCTCTTCTAGTCTTTTTTTTTTTTTTTGCCTTATTTATAATTTTGACATATTTATATAGACCTTTCTAGCTCCAGTCATTCTGGTAGATGGACTTAAGAGAAATTAATGATACATTTACTAGTAGTACAAGAAGTTCATCAAGGCAATACAAACAGTGAAGTGACAAAGGTATGTGAAGGGAACATTGTGAGGTGCTAAAATTACAAACAATGAAGTGACAAAGGGTATATGAAGGGAACATTGTGAGGTGCTAAAATTACTTACAATGAAGTGACAAAGGGTATATGAAGGGAACATTGTGAGGTACTACAGTTACAATGAAGTGACAAAGGGTATATGAAGGGAACATTGTGAGGTGCTACAGTTACAATGAAGTGACAAAGGTATATGAAGGGAACATTGTGAGGTGCTAGAGTAGCAAGAGATCTGCAGTAGGACTTTTGGCTGATGCCAATAGTAGTATTAGTGATAATAATAATAATAGTAGAATTTGTTATAATAGAAACAGTAGTAGTAATAAACATTGTCAGGTGAAGTCAAGGTTTATTGTTTTAAGGATGATTCATAATAATTTCTCTAGGATTGCAAAACTGCTTTTATTTTGTGGAGTTGTGTCTGTAATGGAGATTAATAATGCTTCATGAGACTTTCGTCTATGGGTGTTAGTTTCTTAATAAGCAGTCATTACTTCAATTCACCAAGTGGATGGTGGTATTCCGGTATGAATATATGCACTATGCAACTAGTCACGTCATGTGTAGATATGTGCGTATAAATGTGTTCCCAGTTTACCTGCTGTGTCCCAGGTGTACACTCGTCACAACCTCAACAAGGGATTATGTAAATCCTTGCTATGACTGATTCAGTTTTCTCCGCTTTGGTTTTATAACCGAGCATTTTGTCAGTATAGAATATAAATTCCCAATACCGTGACTGCAACATTACACAAATAACCAGCACAGAGAAAAATGAAAATTGTGATCACTTAATGGTCCAATTCGGACCGAAACATCGTCATGAGTTTAATTCTCCTATGTGCAGGTTATTTGTGTATTTTGTAAGTAACACAAAAAAAATATTCACAGATGATTTTTATCTTTTACGACTTAACGATGACGTCACATTTACCTGAAACTCATAAACGATAATAAATTAATATTTATTATTCACAGAATCATTCTTACTGGAAAATTACTCATAGGATATCAAAAGTCACTTGTAAATAACGAATGTAATACATGTACATTATAAGCAATATATATTGGGATTTTATCAACGTGAAACTGCCCGATTCAGTGAGGTTTTTGTAGCTTGTACATAAAATTTCATATTACAGAGATGTTAGCACAGCGAAGCTTCGTTTGCCGTGATGTTAGCACAGGGAAGCTTTGTTTGTAGTGATGTTAGCACAGGGAAGCTTTGTTTGTAGTGATGTTAGCACAGGGAAGCTTTGTTTGTAGTGATGTTAGCGCAGAGAAGCTTTGTTTGTAGTGATGTTAGCACAGGGAAGCTTTGTTTGTAGTGATGTTAGCACAGGGAAGCTTTGTTTGTAGTGATGTTAGCACAGGGAAGCTTTGTTTGTAGTGATGTTAGCGCAGGGAAGCTTTGTTTGTAGTGATGTTAGGGGCTTTGTTTGTAGGGTTTAGCAAAAGCTTTGTTTGTAGGAAAAAAACAGAGAAGCTTTTTTGATGATGTTAAAACAGAAACTTTTTTTGAGTAGTTGCAGAGGGAAGTTTTTTGTATGATGTTACACAGGGAATTTGTTTTTAGTGTGTTTCAAGGGCTTTGTTTTTAGGAGTTTGCACAGGGAAGCTTTGTTTGTGATGAGAAGGGGAAACTTTTTTTTAGTGATGTTAGCCAGGAAGCGTTTGAGTGATGTTGGAGAAGCTTTTTTTTTTAGTGATTTAGCGAGGGGAAACTTTTTTTTAGGATGTTAGAAGGGGTTTGTTTGTAGTGATGTTAGCACAGGAAGCTTTGTTTGAGGATGTTGAAGGGGGCTTTGTTTAGTGATGTTAGAAGGGGTTTTTTTGGGTGATGTTACCCGGAGTTTTTTTTGTGTGATGTTAGCGCAGGAAGCTTTTTTGGTGAGTTTGCAGGAAGTTTGTTTGTAGGATGTTAGCAGGAAGCTTTGTTTGTAGTGATGTTAGGGAGGGGAAACTTTGTTTTTGATGTTACCAAAGGGTTTTTAGTAAAGAAACAGGAAGTTTGTAGTGTGTTAGCCAGGGGAAACTTTTTTTTTTTAGTGATGTTAGGGAGGAAGCTTTTTTTTGTGATTAGCAGGAATTTTTAGGATTTAGCCAGGAAGTTTGTTTGTGGATGTTAGGCAGGAAATTTTTTTAGGAGAGGCAGGAAATTTGGGTTTTTAGTGATGTAGCGCAGGAAGTTTGTTTTAGTGATGTTAGGGAGGAAGTTTTTTTTAGTGATGTTTGGGAGGGGAAATTTGGGTTTTTAGTGATGTAGCGCAGGAAGCTTTTTTAGGGTGTTACCAGGGGAAACGGGCCGGTGTTTTTTAACAGGGGAAACCTGTGGTGTGAAAAAGGGGTTTTTTTTTTGATGTTAGCAAGGGGCTTTGTTTTGGGGATGAGCAAGGAAATTTGTTTGGGGGATGTTTGGAAGAAGCTTTGTTTGGTGAGTTAGAAGAAGCTTTGTTTGCGTGAAATAGCACAGGAAGTTTTGTTTTTGGGCACAGAAAGGGGTTTAGGGGATGTTAGCACAGGGAAACTTTGTTTAGGGGAGTTTGACAGGAAGCTTTTTTTGGGGGGTTTTGGACAGGGGCTTTGTTTTTGGGGTTTTTAGGACAGGGAAACTTTGTTTAGGGGGTTAGCAGGGGGGCTTGTTTATTAAAATTTTAAAGGGAAGCTTTTTGGGTTTTCAAAAAATATTTTGGGAAAAGGGAAAATTTTGGAGGATCTTTGCACAGGAAGCCTTGTTTTTACGGGGTGCTAGCCCGGCCCTTTTTTTAGGATTTAGCAAGGAAACCTTTTTTTTGTAGATTTTAGAAAAGTTGTTTTTAGTGAGTTAGCAAGGAACTTGTTTGTAGTATATAACAGGGTTTTTTTTTTGTAGTAAGCACAGGAAACCCCCCTTTTTTGTAGTGATATTAGCACAGGAAGCCTTGTTTTGGGATTAACTACTTTGGGGTTCAAGAGCACAGAAATTTTAAAGAGTATACATTCTCAACATTTAAACTTAAATCACCGAATATTTCCAGCAAGGACTGTGTCTGGGAGATTGTGGTTTCCCAGCCACATTTCACGGAATCATCCTTATATAATAATGACCCAACTCCTGGAAGAGGGGAGAGTTGATAGGGGTAGAATTTATGATTCATAAGAATGGTTTAAGTTGGGGATTGCTGTGACTTCCAGTTTGTTCCCAGTTTTCATGTACCTAATTTTGAAGGGATTTATATGTGTAAGGCTCGATATTGTGCTGGGGAGATGGAAGGACCCAGCACACGTCAAGGGCTTACTGTCTTGTAGATGAATGGTTCCAAGAACCGACACGTTGTTAAATTAGACACATGTGCAACTCTTTGGTATCTTTATTGAGGAAACGTTTCGCCACACAGTGGCTTCATCAGTCCATACAAAGGATAAACTTGAAGAACAGGAGGAGAATGAGGTAATCAGTCCCTCAACCTTGAGGCGATGTGGTCAGTCCATCAATCTTGAATAAAATACGGCATATGGGCGGAGGTTCTTTGAACCATTCATCTACACTCCTGTCAGACACTGCAACTTCTTGGGATCTTAATACTTGGGAATTCTTCGCTTGCCTAACCCTTGGGCACGACCTACTTCCACATTGGACAAATGTGACACCACCTACGACTGCTGCACCTCTCCTGCCATACGGTTTATAAGCTGCTTCTCCGCTAATATGCCGTATTCTATTCAAGATTGAACTGACCACATCGACTCAAGGTTGAGGGACGGATTACCTCATTCTCCTCCCGTTCTTCAAGTTTATCCTTTGTATGGACTGATGAAGCCACTGTGTGGCGAAACGTTTCCTCAATAAAAATACCCAAGAGTTGCACATGTGTCTAATTTAACAACGGCTTTCTGTCTCACAGGTTTTTTTTGGTATTTTTATTGTAATCACTGTCTAACTGTAACTGTGACGCTGCTTGTCTTGCATGAAATACCCTACAGGCAGTGGGCTACATACACACTGTGTCTACTGAAGATTGACATTATACTGTGTGTACTTCAGGTTCCACAAGCAGTGTGTACACTAAAGGCTCAGCAAACAGTGAATGCATTGAATGTTCCACAAATACTGTTCGCTCAGCTTGCGCCACCTACATAGAGTTTTCTAAGGGTATATACATGTCTCCATAAACACTGTGTACACAAAAGACATATTCTTGAGTACACATACACTATGTGTAACCATGTCCCCATTAACACTGTGTACCAAAAGTTCCACCTCACTCTGTGCCTCGGACTACACTGTGTAGCATTCAGTCTAAGTTCTACACTTAGTGCTTTGAAGGGTACACTGTGTGTACTGCAGATTACAAGGTGAGCACTGGAAGCTACAGTGTGTGCACTGGAGGCTACACTGTGCTATACTGGCTACACATTGTGCACGGCAGATTATACTATGTGCATTGCAAGCTACTCTTCAGAATCTCCCAAATGCACCATGTCATCAGCAAAGAGCAACTGTGACAACTCCCACTTTATGTGTGATTCTTTATCTTTTAACTCCACTCCTCTTGCCAAGACCCTCGCATTCACTTCTCTTACAACCCCATCTATGAATATATTGAACAACCACGGTGACATCACACATCCTTGTCTAAGGCCTACTTTTACTGGGAAATAATCTCCCTTTCTCCTACATACTCTAACCTCAGCCTCACTGTCCTTGTAAAAACTCTTCACTGCTTTCAGTAACCTACCTCCTATATCATACACCTGCAACATCTGCCACATTGCCCCCCTATCCACCCTGTCATATACCTTTTCTAAATCCATAATTGCCACAAAAACCTCTTTAGCCTTATCTAAATACTGTTCACCTATATGTTTCACTGTAAACGCCTGGTCCACACCCCCCCCCCTACCTTTCCTAAAGCCTCCTCGTTCATTTGCTATCACATTCTCCGTCTTACTCTTAAATCTTTCAATAATAACTCTACCATACACTTTACCTGGTATAGTCAACAGACTTATTCCCCTATAATTTTCGCACTCTCTTTTATCCCCTTTGCCTTTATACAAAGGAACTATGTATGCTCTCTGCCAATCCCTAGGTACCTTACCCTCTTCCATACATTTATTAAATAATAGCACCAACCACTCCAAAACTATATCCCCTCCTGCTTTTAACATTTGTATCTTTATCCCATCAATTCCAGCTGCCTTACTTCCTTTCATTCTACCCACTGCCTCACGAACTTCCCCCACACTCACAACTGGCTCTTCCTCACTCCTACAAGATGTTATTCCTCCTTGCCCTTTACACAAAATCACAGCTTCCCTATCTTCATCAACATTTAACAATTCTTCAAAATATTCCCTCCATCTTCCCACTACCTCTAATTCTCCATTTAATAACTCTCCTCTCCTATTTTTAACTGACAAATCCATTTGTTCCCTAATCTTCCTCAACTTATTAATCTCACTCCAAAACTTCTTATTATTTTCAACAAAATTTGTTGATAACATCTCACCCACTCTCAAATCTGCTCTCTTTTTACATTGCTTCACCACTCTCTTAACCTCTCTTTTTCTCTCCATATACTCTTCCCTCCTTGTATCATTTCTATCAATCATTCCACCAATCGCTTTTCTTCCCTCCCGCACCTACTTTCCTGTAACTACAAACTTCTGCTGAACACTAACATTACATTCTTAAACCTACCCCATACATCTTCGACCCCATTGCCTATGCTCTCACTAGCCCATCTATCCTCCAACAGTTGTTTATATCTTACCCTAACTGTCTCCTCTTTTAGTTTATACACCTTCACCTCTCTCTTACTTGCTGCTTCTATTTTCCTTGTATCCCATCTACCTTTTACTCTCACTGTAGCTACAACTAGAAAGTGATCTGATATATCTGTGGCCCCTCTATAAACATGTACATCCTGAAGTCTACTCAACAGTCTTTTATCTATCAATACATAGTCCAACAAACTACTGTCATTAAGCCCCACGTCATATCTTGTATACGTATTTATCCTCTTTTTCTTATAATACGTATTATCTATAACTAAACCCCTTTCTATATAAACGGGAATGATATGCAAATATAAATTATTTGTGTTTTGAGCGGTAGTATTGGTAGTAGCGATGAAAACTTTCAAAAAAGGGCCTGAGACAGGGTTAGACTCTCTCTCTCTCCGTTAAACAGGGTTTTACATGGTTAGGTTAAGGGGTCTTAACTTTATTTACAAGCTAAGAGCTCTTACCTACAGCAATTCATTTTAAAGCCTTTTTATGTGATATACATATAGTTGACGCCATTAAGTGGGAGCAATATGTGGATCAACTATTTCGCTGATGTCGTAACGCTGTATGAACGTACTTCAGACTCGAGTCATCCCATAAATAAACGATCTCACAAGAAGCAATATTCTGGAGAAGAGTGCAGTCAGAGTGCAGTTACTGTCTGCTGCCCGTCTTGTTTGTAGAAGCTCACTCACAGCTGTCTTCGGAGTGGAGCCAAGTGTAGTACCATGTCAATACTGGCCTTGTGCATAAGGGTAAGGCCTCCTACCTCTCTTCGGTATTGATGGTTTTGCTGAAATGACAGATTTGTCGAGGCTGGGTTCAGGCAAGAGATGAGTTATCTTGCTCTATTCTCTGTTCGGTCAAGAAGTCGCTGATATGCCAGGGGATAAGCAATCTAAGAAAGGGTTGGGAAGCAACTATGCCTTGAGACTGATCACTCACTACTGGGTCGAGAGAGGAACCAGCTATCTGATTAGGGAAGTCAACCAAGTTTCTCATTTCAGACACTACAAGAAGTTCATCAATCAACAGTTTTAATACGTAGACATTTATGTTGATGCAGAAGGGAGTCCACAATTTCCATCAAGAAGTAAATGGAATCTTCTTGTAACCACTGAGGTTTATACATTGTGCACGCTAGTACAGAGGTACTTGTATTTATGCAAATCTTAAGACCATCACTTCAAGATGATTAGGGATCACAAGATCAATATACTGGGCAAGTACACTTTTAGAAAAGCCTATGGCAACGCCTCTTCCTTGTCTTTGCCGTCTTCTTGTCAATGAGATGCAGCCACCAATTTGGAATTTTGTAACTTTATATTTACACAGTTGTTAAACACAGGTTAAGAGTTCCGGTCTTTATTTACATGCTAAGAGTTGTTACCTATCTCATCTCATTTATAAGCCTTTTTTTTACATTGTTATGAGACATACAAATAGGAAATAAAATGAAGCCCTCATCCATTTTTGACCAGCAGTTTCATTTGGTCAACTGATTTTATTTCATGGATATTATGATATTGTACGAGCACGGTCCAGACTAGTCATTCTACCAATAAATAATCTCATATAGAGTGTTGATTTTTAAGAAGGGCACAGAGTGTAGTGGCTAATTACGGAAAGAGTTGTGTAAAAGCAGTCCTCTCTCTCTCTCTCTCTCTCTCTCTCTCTCTCTCTCTCTCTCTTTCTCACTACCTATTTAATATATTTAATATATTTAATAAAAACTGATAGCTCAATTACCGAATAATTTTACTCCTATATTCTTCCTAAAAATAAATTAAAAAATGGGTTAATTACATTGTAAAGTATTGTAGTCAAGGACAGGTAGGCTGTAAAATGTATAATGGAATCTACTTAGTGAGGGGCCATAGAATATCACAACATATATCAGTTTCCACAAACACAAATACTAAATAAGAGCTAACATGAAACTGGAAGACCATTGTATAAACTCAGCTTGACCACCAAGATAATATCGATTTGGTTTATGAAAAATGAAAAAAAAAAAAAAAAAAAAAAAAAAAAAAAAAATTGAAAAACGTTAAAAATGAAAAAATCTATAGGTGATTTTTTTTTTTACATCAAAAAGAATGAAAATTTGAAAAATGGTGGTGAGCAGGGAACTACTGATCACAAATGCTGTAACACAAAGGCGACCCTTTTATCAACGAGGACGAAAAATAAAAGAAACATTGTAAGGGAAATATTGCGCAGCGGGGAAGCATTATTAGGATGAGTGAAAATGGTGTCTCTCTGCAGGAAATTGCAACAGATCTTGGACTTCCTAGAGCAACTGTTCTATATGTCTTACTTAAGAGGAGGGAAGTTAACCTAAGTACGACACACACACACAATACGTATATATATATATATATATATATATATATATATATATATATATATATATATATATATATATATATATATATATATATATATATAATATATATATATATATACCAAAACTGTTGTCCAGAGGGCTGAGGAAGGGTTGTTGAGGTGGTTCGGACATGTAGAGAGAATGGAGCGAAACAGAATGACTTCAAGAGTGTATCAGTCTGTAGTAGAAGGAAGGCGGGGTAGGGGTCGGCCTAGGAAAGGTTGGAAGGAGGGGGTAAAGGAGGTTTTGTGTGCGAGGGGCTTGGACTTCCAGCAGGCGTGCGTGAGCGTGTTTGATAGGAGTGAACGGAGACGAATGGTTTTTAATACTTGACGTGCTGTTGGAGTGTGAGCAAAGTAACATTTATGAAGGGATTCAGGGAAACCGGCAGGCCGGACTTGAGTCCTGGAGATGGGAAGTACAGTGTCTGCACTCTGAAGGAAGGGTGTTAATGTTGCAGTTTAAAAACTGTAGTGTAAAGCACCCTTCTGGCAAGACAGTGATGGAGTGAATGATGGTGAAAGTTTTTCTTTTTCGGGCCACCCTGCCTTGGTGGGAATCGACCAGTGTGATAATAATATATATATATATATATATATATATATATATATATATATATATATATATATATATATATATATATATATATATATATATATATGTCGTGCCGAATAAGCAGAACTTGCGATCTTGGCTTAAATAGCAACGGTCATCTTGCCATATAGGACAAGTGAAAGTTTGTGTATGCAATAATTTCGCAAAAATCATTCTGAACCTCACGAAAAAAATATATTTCACTGTGTTTGTTTAGTATTAAATTACTGTAAACAAATCTAAAATATATATAGTTGGGTTAGGCTAAAATAAATTGTTCTTGTTATAATAAGGTTAGGTAAGTTTTCTAAGATTCTTTTGGTGCAAAATTAAAAATTTTTACATTAACATTAATGAAAAAATATATCTTTAAACGTTATTTTTTTTTTTATCACACTGGCCGATTCCCACCAAGGCAGGGTGGCCCGAAAAAGAAAAACTTTCACCATCATTCACTCCATCACTGTCTTGCCAGAAGGGTGCTTTACACTACAGTTTTTAAACTGCAACATTAACACCCCTCCTTCAGAGTGCAGGCACTGTACTTCCCATCTCCAGGACTCAAGTCCGGCCTGCCGGTTTCCCTGAACCCCTTCATAAATGTTACTTTGCTCACACTCCAACAGCACGTCAAGTATTAAAAACCATTTGTCTCCATTCACTCCTATCAAACACGCTCATGCATACCTGCTGGAAGTCCAAGCCCCTCGCACACAAAACCTCCTTTACCCCCTCCCTCCAACCTTTCCTAGGCCGACCCCTACCCCGCCTTCCTTCCACTACAGACTGATACACTCTTGAAGTTATTCTGTTTCGCTCCATTCTCTCTACATGTCCGAACCACCTCAACAACCCTTCCTCAGCCCTCTGGACAACAGTTTTGGTAATCCCGCACCTCCTCCTAACTTCCAAACTACGAATTCTCTGCATTATATTCACACCACACATTGCCCTCAGACATGACATCTCCACTGCCTCCAGCCTTCTCCTCGATGCAACATTCATCACCCATGCTTCACACCCATATAAGAGCGTTGGTAAAACTATACTCTCATACATTCCCCTCTTTGCCTCCAGGGACAAAGTTCTTTGTCTCCACAGACTCCTAAGTGCACCACTCACTCTTTTTCCCTCATCAATTCTATGATTCACCTCATCTTTCATAGACCCATCCGCTGACACGTCCACTCCCAAATATCTGAATACATTCACCTCCTCCATACTCTCTCCCTCCAATCTGATATTCAATCTTTCATCACCTAATCTTTTTGTTATCCTCATAACCTTACTCTTTCCTGTATTCACCTTTAATTTTCTTCTTTTGCACACCCTACCAAATTCATCCACCAATCTCTGCAACTTCTCTTTAAACGTATAAAAGAAACTTTTAGAAATGACTTAATTTTAAATGAGTTCTTGCTAATTGATCAGTTTTACATATTCGGCACGACATTATATATATATATATATATATATATATATATATATATATATATATATATATATATATATATATATATATATATATATATATATATGCTGTGCTGATGATTTTGTGCTTATGGGAGATTATAAAGAAAAGTTGCAAAGGTTAGTGGATGAGTTTAGGAGTGTGTGTAAAGGTAGAAAGTTGAAAGTGAACATAGAAAAGAGTAAGGTGATGAGGGTATCAAATGATTTAAATAAAGAAAAATTGGATATCAAATTGGGGAGGAGGAGTATGGAAGAAGTGAATGTTTTCAGATACTTGGGAGTTGACGTGTCGGCAGATGGATTTATGAAGGATGAGGTTAATCATAGAATTGATGAAGGAAAAAAGGTGAGTGGTGCGTTGAGGTATATGTGGAGGGAAAAAACGTTATCTATGGAGGCAAAGAAGGGAATGTATGAAAGTATAGTAGTACCAACACTCTTATAAGGGTGTGAAGCTTGGGTTGTAAATGCTGCAGCGAGGAGGCGGTTGGAGGCAGTGGAGATGTCCTGTCTAAGGGCAATGTGTGGTGTAAATATTATGCAGAAAATTCGGACTGTGGAATTTAGGGGGTGTGGAATTAATAAAAGTATTAATCAGAGCGCTGAAGAGGGGTTGTTGAGGTGGTTTGGTCATTTAGAGAGAATGGATCAAAGTAGAATGAGTTGGAGAGCGCATAAGTCTGTAAGGGAAGGATGGCGGGGTAGGGGTCGTCCTCGTAAAGGTTGGAGAGAGGGGTAAAGGAGGTTTTGTGTGTGAGCGTGTTAGGAGTGAATGGCGACGAATGGGTTTTGGGGCCAGATGACCTGTTGGATTGTGAGAAGGGTAATATTGTGAGGGGAGTCAGGGAAACCAATTAGCCGGACTTGAGTCCTGGAAATGTGCAGTACAATGCCAGAACTTTAAAGGAGGGGTTTGGGATACTCTCAGTTTGGAGGGATCTTCTGAACTGTCGTATCTGAGCGCCTCTGCAAAGGCAGTGATTATGTATGAGTAAGGTAAGAGTGTTGAATGATGAAAGTAATTTTCTTTTAGGGGATTTTCTTTCTTTTTGGGTCACCCTGCCTCGGTGGGAGACGACCGACGTGTTAAAAAAAATTATATATATATATATATATATATATATATATATATATATATATATATATATATATATATATATATATATATATATATATATATACATAAGTCAGTGATTATTTAAAAACACAGATATGAATACATTGGTATATCAAAGATTATTAATCTCCTCCAGCTCCTCCGAAGCTGAATGCGAGCAAGTACACAGCAAGCATTTCCCCTGTGGATTGCCATGCTGAGGCGCTAGAACATGAAAGTAGAAGCCCTCGGGTCCCTGATGATGTCATTGAGTCTGGAGTCCAGTTCTTTAAGGAAACGTGTGGCGTTTTTTCCCCCATGATCCCAAGGTCTCTGATCCCACTGGGACAAATTGATATTTATGGCTTCTGTCTCTGCACTTGCTGATCTATACTCCTCCCTGTGATCCACAGCACCTCCCTGTTGCCCAACACAGACTGATGTAGGTATTAGCCAGCGTCGACACGCAGGTATAGTCCCATGCTGAAAGCCTGCCATTCTTCCATGGATAGAGGGTGATCCTGTCGGGGCAGTTTGCGGAAATGTGAGCTGCTAGGGATCAGGGCTCTCTTTCGGCTGGGCATCCAGTTGTAGCAAGGCTTCTCTTTATATCATTGACTTCATTGTGTCTTGTGTGCCAGCCCTTGGTTTTGAAGCAGTTATGATCGTGTAGACCTTATTGGTCGGTTTGCGCATCGCTGCAAATACAAGTATATTCCATGTGAATTGGGGTAGCTAGGCAGAGAGCCACTGTCTGTGGGTTGAGGCGGGTTCCCATTGTCCAAAGGGAACTGTTTGGAGGAAGTCCTCAGAGTGAGGTGTGATCACAATTTGGAGATGCGCAATCTTCTTGGCAGATGTTGCAGCTCAGAGAATGTTGGCAAGCGCATTTTAAGAGATGGGACCATCCGAACTCAGCTGTTTGTAGGCCGAGTTCGGATGGTTCCGTCTCTTTTGGTGTTGGAGCACAGGGATGGGACTATCCCATCTTAGGTTTTGGTGCTGGAGCAGCGAGAGTCTCCCATTTAATACTAGTACTGGCATAGTCAAGATCCTGTATACCTTCCGAGTCATCAAGGTTGTTCGAAAAAATTTGTTTTATTAACTCGTTTGATGCAATGGAGGACGATAAGAAAGCTGGTAGGGCAATCTGGGAAGATCTGCATACTCCCGAACCCCCAAGCCTGACTGGAAGTGAGGCTTGTAACCTCTGTCCATCTTCAAGGGAAAGATTCGGTAAACACTCTAGGGGGTAGTCTTTAGAAGGGAGTCATTTTCCTTGAGTTTCGGACTGCCGAGGGCTGGGGAGCATCTTAAGAGGTCTGCAAGTTTCGGAAGGGACGGGAAACTACTGACTAGGTAGAAGGCATCATATGTGTATCAGTGTTTTTCATTCTGTCTTCCATCGTTCTGAGGTCTATGATTTCCTTTTTTTATATTCAAATCAGTAGCACTGGGCCCAGGAGGAATACCAAGGAGAGTGCTTTTGGTTGGATCTGTGGATCGTGCTCCTCGTAAAACAGCACTAATATAATCAATAATCTGTCGATTAGTAAAAAGCATATCGCATTTATTTTTCTGATGTCCTCGACGAGAGATTCTGTAGTGCCAGCCAGGGTACCATCATCAAAGAACCAGATATTGAGGTCATGGAGAGTGTTTGTGACTTCCTTGATGACCAGACAGTAACGAAAGGGAAAGAGATGGTCCCCCTGTTGCACACGCTCATGTCAGTCAATACCAGGGTCCCCAAACAGTAGTTTAGAAATCTAACTATAAAACGATTGTATGAAAGGATAGAGGGAAAGGAACTAGAAACTGCTTGAAGAGCAGCATCCCTTTGACTAAGTTGAATGCGTTGGCAAAGTCCAATTTTATCAAGGCTTTTTCATCTGACCTGTTGTTGATATATACGCGTTCTGCCTGGGCTGCTGCTTCACAGCCTTGCTGAGCACCAAACACGAGCTGTGTTGTTTACAGGATTGCAGCAGCATTTTGACTCACCGTTCATACTGCAGCCTTGGCAGCAAGGCGCCAGTGGTGTACCTCACTGCAATGGGCTTGATTCCTCCTTCCTTTTTAGGGAGGGCACATGGTGATGCACCAAATAAGAGGGGTCTAATGGCTTCGAGTACACCGCCAGCCATCCACACATTGGAAAATTTGGTGAATTCAGACTAAAACCTCTTTGAAACATCGCCAAGTGCTGGGCTGAACATTTGTTTTAAGTGTTGTGTCCTTAAACCGGTGAAACCCCTGGCTGCTGATCCCTGTGGGAATGACAGCGCATTTGCTGGCAGTTTGATGATGAGCTGCTTTGGGGATGTGTGACAGCGTCTTGGTGGATGTTAATTTGGTTGCGGATTTTAGGTCCTCTGTTTGGTGGCTGTTAGTTCTGTTTGCTAGGAGGGGCTGTTGGTTGCTCACAGTTGGAGCCCTCCAGAAACCTAGACAGCTATTGTGTGCACGGTTGTTGTTGTCATTTGAAGGATTGAGTGCATACTCCTTGTGGCACACTAGGATCTCATCTACAAGGTATTTGCCATCACGTTGGCTATGATGTGGAGATTCCGGAAAACCCGGCACACTATGATATATTGCTGACATCGTGGGCATGGGAGGGCGCCAGCTGCGGGATGACAGGGAGAGCACAGCATTGATGCCTGGGGGATGAGGATGGGTGAGTAGCTAGCAATAGTGAGAGGAATTGGTGGGAAACTAAAAGGTAGGAACAAGGCCTCGACCAGGATGTGTGGAGAGGACCATGGATGGGTGGCGAAGGAAGAGGCCTTATCTACTCGCTAAAGGTACAACTCACTAACTTTTGTTAATTGTTACACACTTATTCCATTTAGAATAACCCCTAGCCATTTGGCACAATAATCAAAATTATCTCAATATTAGCCAAGATGTTCTCCTCTTCAGCATCCAATAACAGGGAGGCCTGGGAGACGACTTCCCCCCCAGCCAAGGCCGAACACACAGGAAAACAAACCTCCACACTTCCCCAAGCAGGATACCCTCAAGACGAACGCTACTCCCCCCATTCACTATGATGTCTGCTTAAATTGATCCTTGACAACCATGTTTATACTACGTTTCCACAAAAAATGTATGGAGCACACCAACCTGGCAACCTCCCTCCACTATATATATATATATATATATATATATATATATATATATATATATATATATATATATATATATATATATATATATATATATATATATATATATATATATGCAAGAAATTCGCAAGAGCAGGCGAAATATACACAAACACTGATCTCTGGCTGAAGGAGACTCGAACCTACGAACCTTGGAACAAGGTACGCAGTGCATTACCATTCTCGCCACACTGGGCCAATACCTTGGCGTCCAGCTTGCGCTAGACGTTGATCCAAGGCAACCAGCTTTCAGGGAGAAGGCTTACAGCTTTTCATCTCATTCCTTGCATGCATCAGCCTTACTAGAGATTTTAACAATGCAAGGAATTCGCTCCTAACTTCAGAACACCCGTGACTTAACCTGACTTCTCATTTTTTCTTTTTCTTTTTCTTCTTCTCCCTCATCCCCTTTCCTCTTTCCTTTTCTCCTCTGGGTTGTCTTTCTCTCTTCTGTCTCGTGTTTCTGTTCCTTCTTCATTTATTTCACCATTTCCCCTTTCACGCACCTCTGTGCGCTTGCTCTCCCTCAGTGGGCGTCTAGCTCTCTTGAAGTGCTCCCCTTCCTTTGTATTTGACTGGCTCGTCCTCCTTATTCCCCACTTCTACCACTACCACTACTACTACCTCTTCTACTACTACTACAACTACTGATGAAATTAAGACACATGTGCGGCGTCTGGTTGTCTTTGTTGTGGACGTTTCGCCATCCAGTGGCTGGCTGGATGGCGAAACGTCTACGATAGGGATGCCCGGGTGTTGCGCATGTGTCTTAATTTCATCTTGTTGGTATTATATACCATTCTTGTACTACTACTACTACCACCACCACCTCTTCCTGCCTATATATAGCCGTCCTGCTCCACCTCTGGTTAGTGTGACTTTGTCAATGGTCCAAGTCGGACCGAAACGTCGTCGTAAGCTTCTCTCTTTTATGTGCGGGTTATTTGTGTGTATATATATATATATATATATATATATATATATATATATATATATATATATATATATATATATATATATATATATATATATATATATATATATATGTCGTGCAGAATAGGTAAAATTGGTCAATTACCAAGAAATCATTTTTCTCTTATATGTTTAAAGACATTTTTTCTCATTTGTGATAATGTAAAAATTAATAATTTTACACCAGAGGAACCTTAGAAAACTTTCCTAACCTTATTAAAACAAGCGTAATTTAATTAAGCCAATCCAACTAAACATATTTTAGATATGTTTACAATAATTTAATAATGAACACAACGAGACAACTATTTGTCAAAAAAATATATAAGATTATTCAGAGAACAACACATCAACAGTAAATAACATTCTGGTTTTAAATCCTTAATTTTGTGAATCTTCACAATGCTAGAAGAGAAAAAGTGTCAAAAATAAAAAGATTTTGAAGGAAATAGACCTACGTAAAGATAAACGATTGAGTTTAAACTCCTGAAAAACTTGGAAAGGTTTTTTTTTTTTTAGAGTGAATGACGTGTCAGGAGAGTTGAAAGTGGAGAACTTCATCTCTGGTGTCTGGAGTCAGACGATATCGCCACTGTGAGAGGAATTAAACTCGGAGGAAAGATATTAAGACTATCGAAATACTAAACTTGGAGCATTTCTCTAGTGCAGGAGAGAGGCTTTGGAAAAGTTTCTCAAACTGAAAAATATCTGATATAATCTTTGTTCGTGACATATTTGATATTTAGAGACGATGGACTATCATACTTCGTCCTGCAATATTTTGAATAATTCGCAAAATATTTGTCTCATTTTATGCTGAGAATATCATAGTAAATAATTCGGAATAAAGATTTTTTCCTCTACAAATATATGACTAATTAAATAATATATTAAGAAATTTAGTTATATGAAATTTAACGTATGTCAAGAACATGAACGTTAAATATTTAATATAAATGAATTTTAAGAAAACAGTTCAGTGCCGGCGCTCTTATGGAGGTGTGTTAATGTTGCAGTTTTATAACTATAGTGTAAGTACACCTCTGGCAAGACAGTGATGGAGTAAATGATGATGAAAGTTTTTTTCTTTTTCGGGCCACCCGCCCTTCGTGGGAAACGGCCAATATGTTAATAAATAAAACGAAAGCAAATCAGGAGAGAGACCTCACAGTCTGGTATTGACTAACGAAGCAAAAAATCTCTGCGATGCACAAAACATATATTTGATTCGTTAATTACTACCATAAAAAATCATGAGAATCGTAATTGCTTCTTCGAAGAATTTTCTTTGTTGTATCGAGGTATAGTTAATGAATATGACTACTAACGTTTACTAATAAGAAATGAATATTAGGATACAATATCTTTAGATTCGTTTGATGAATATCTTACACTGGCTCTGTATACCAGGAGAAGCACTGAGGTTTTATGACCTGGTAATATGTAGTGTTGTGGACCAGGTTAGAGTAGCTCTGACACACAGGTAACATGGACTTTGTAGTCTGGTCATGTGTGTTTGTAATTATCAGATCAATTTGGTGTTTATCCATAAGGTCATATGTGGTCTTGGTTACTATACACAAATAACCCGCACATAAAAGAGAGAAGCTTACGACGACGTTTCGGTCCGACTTGGACCATTGACAAAGTCACACTATTGTATTGTTCCAGTCACGGTATTGTGCCTTTTTGTTATTTAGTCTTGGTTACTACCTCGGGTGTGGCTTTTTACTGCTGGCTTCAGCATGATGATTTTGACTTCCCGGTCATCTGTGGTCTTACCGATAAATTAAGAGTGGTTTTGATGACAACTGCGGAAGAGGCATGTGGTCTTGAGGGAGTAATGCTTAAAAAACCAAAATGTGTTTCGATTTGTCTCTGAAATGTGGTTAAAAAAATTTTTTACAGTTATATTGAGATCTCAGAACACAACTCGTGTTGTAGCAATAACTTGAACATAGGCTCAGATTACCAACGTCATATTGACAATATTGCATAATGTCCTCACTTAAGTTAACTTACCGATGCCATGAAATGTAATTACTGAACATTCCAGCTATCAGCTGAAAATGTTATAACGTTATAGTACGACTAGGCTCGACGACGACGTAAATGTTCCATTATAATAAGTGCTCATATATCTTGTATTGTTTACAAAAATACTTTCTCGGTTAATGTCTATATATGTGCAATATATATGTAAACTGCAGTTTATGTATGCAGCATGTATGTACAATATTTTTTAGTGGAAAAAAATGGTATATATGTCGTTCCGAATAGGTAAAACTTGAGATTATTGCTTAAATAGCAAGGCTCTTCTTGCCGAATAAGGGAAGCGAAAATTTGTGTAAGCAATAATTTCGCAGAAACCATTTTGACCCTAAGGAAAATATATATTTCATTGTGTTTGTTTTTAAATTATTGTAAGTTTATCTAAATTATTATTATAATCAAAAAGAAGCGCTAAACCACAAGGGCTATACAGTGCTGCAGGGCAGGAAGGAAGCGAGGGCATCAGGTGGTAAAAGGGAGATGGATGAGTAACAGGTTACGGAGAACAGCGGGGCAGTGGATGGTGTAAGGGTAGAGGGCAGCAAGAGATTGAGGTAGAAAGGGCTGAGGGGAGTGCGAAAGGTATCATCATCAGAGTTTGTGGAGTAAATCAGTCGTTGTCAAGAAGTCAATGAGAAAGTCAGGATTAAAGGAGGGTCCATCAACAAGAAGGGAAGGTAAAGAGAGAGTAGTAGAGTGGAGACGACGTTGGAGGTAGACGTGGCTTATATACTGTACATTCTACAAGAATGATGGACTGAACATATCAACTCCAGGCTCAGGGACTGATTACCTCAAACTTCTCCTCTCCTTACACCTTCCTGCTTTGTATTGGACTGATGAAAACACTGTGGAGAAACGTTTCCTAAATAAAGATTCCCATATGGTGCATAAGTGTCTCAATCTTCATATTTTTAGTAGAATAAGGCTGGTTGTCCCTTTTTAGATTGTAAAAAGTATTTCTAGCAATTTTAAAACAATTATCAATTACGTTTCTTGGGTATTTCAAATCTTTAGCTATTTCATAAATTTTTGATATCTCCTCATCTATGAACTCTGGACTACAAATACGTAAAGCTCTCAAAAACATTGATGAGAAAACAGACAGTTTAACTCTATCTTGATGGGAAGAATAATAGTGTACATAGGAAAAGTTATTTGTAAGTTTTTTGTAAATTTTAAATTTGAATTCATTATTACTCTTAATAATTAAAACATCTAGAAAAGGCAATGAGTTATTTTCTTCAAACTCAACAGTAAAGTTTATAGAATGGGCTAAGCTATTTAATTTGCCAAGGAAATGGTGTATATCTACATTCTTGGGCATAAAACATAAAATATGATGATATTTTGTGTCTTGTGTGTGTGTTTGTGTGTGTGTGTGTGTGTGTGTGTGTGTGTGTGTGTGTGTGTGTGTGTGTGTGTGTGTGTGTGTACTCACCTATTTGTACTCACCTATTTGTGGTTGCAGGGGTCGAGTCTTAGCTCCTGGCCCCGCCTCTTCACCGGTTGCTACTGAGCCCTCTCTCTCCCCGCTCCATGAGCTTTATCAAACCTCGTCTTAAAACTGTGTATGGTTCCTGCCTCCACTACGTCATTTTCTAGGCTATTCCACAGCCTTACAACTCTATGACTGAAGAAATACTTCCTACTATCTTTCTGACTCATTTGTGTCAACTTCCAATTGTGGCCTCTTGTTTCTGTGTCCCCTCCCTGGAACATCCTGTCTTAGTCCACCTTGTCTATGTGTGTGTGTGTGTGTGTGTGTGTGTGTACATATATATTCTAGATAGTAGGTTGGTAGAAAGCAACCACCTAGGTAAATTCTATTGTCCTGCCCAGCGAGTGTGAAACGGAAACCTGTAATTATTTTACATGATTGTAGGACTGCTGGTGTCATTTTTCTGTCTCATAAACAGTGGGGATAACAGGTATGTCTTGCTACTTCTACATACACTTAGATTATGCTTCACATACATGTAGACGCATGTACTATGCAGACCATACCCGTCGACTACAACTTTCCTCTTAATACAATTATATGGAGCGTGCAAAGGTGCTGCAAGGTGGAGAGCCACTGCAATACAAAGTGTCTACGGATCAAGATGTGTGACAGTTACAGAGATGGGAGTCGTTAGGATAAAGTCACGAGCGAATCACATTCCCAGTAAATGGCAAGCCGCCTTGTGTTCATGGCTTGCGCCCTCGAGCGTCCCTCCCCAGCAATACTTCTGAACTTTTATGTATCCCTGACCGAAGATACATGATTCCTGGCATTTATGTTTCGACCATCACTGTTCTTGGCTTTAAGACAACTGTACTTTTAGCGTACAACCCGAAAACTTACTGATTTTCACGAAAATTGGCTGCTTATTTTTATGTAGCAGCATTTTTACGTTAATAAGAGAAAATGGATTATTGCTAAAGTACTAAAATAGCGAAACTCTTTTAATAAACTAAAAAAAAAAAATACATTTTTTAAGTAAAAAATTCCATAAAATTAATTTTTGTGGCTCAAGGGTTACTCAGGTTAACCGAGTCCACTATATGTTACGGCTCATAAATAACTGTGAAACAAGTCACTTACGCCATTTTCAGCTGCAAGAGGCCAGGAGCTCCTCAAGAGAGCAGAATTATCATTCATAGCCAAACCCAACAAAGACAAGCACAAGCCTAGGAATTATAGACCCATTTCTTTACTGAAGGTCACCGACGGTATCTATGAAATGGATATTTCTATCAGGTTGAATTACAACACTGAAAGCCATCATCTCTTCGATGAGACCCACCTTATATTAAGGAACGGAAGTGCAACGCAAAATACCATCAGCAATATTTATGGCAGCGCTGTTGACTGTCTACGTAATCAAGGTAAACAGTTATTGCAGCTCAAGATACAACCTAGGCATTTGACAGTCTCACACTATGATCTAATTTTCAATCCGGTTGTTTATTATAATGATGGGGAGCGCTAAATCCGTAGGAATATACAGCGCTTGTGGGGGTGAATGGAAAGTATTCAGGCTTCAGGGAACTGGCACAAAGATCCAATTTCCTAGATCAAGAGCCCCTCACCAGCGTCAAGGAACCTCCTAGAAGGGTCAAATCAGCTGATCTTCCTTAATACAAGTGAACTCTTCTGTGATTCTTATGCATCGTCCTATCCATCGTTCATACATACAGCTGGAGTACACAAGGGATCTTGTTTGAGTTCTCTTCTGTTCAATATCTAAAAAAATGACTTCCCCTAATCTGAGTACATAGACGCCATCATTACCTAATTTGCTAACGATATAATACATGTCGTGTCCTTCAACCCTGCTAACGGGAACAGTGGGCACATGAAAGTGACTGAGAAGATTAACGGAAATTCTGAGAAGATCGGCTGCCTGCAAAAAGAAATGGAGAGCTAAGTAAAACCCTTTCAACACACAAATGGATGTTACCCTACCACGAAAGAAAACTATGGAGGAACTATCAGACACACACTTATTTCTGTCAATAGCACAAATAAGATCTTGGGTAACGAAAATGACAGGCAGATGCGCTTCACGAAGCACTTCAACGATTAGGTAAATGTAGCTAAAGTCTCCTTATTTCTGTCTGTTTAGACTCCACCAAACACCTACACACTTCCAGAAACACCTCTACATGATGATGATAATCCCAGTACTGGAACATCTATGTATACCTCTGTCACTCATAACCAGTTCGAACATACAGAAACTACAGAGTCCAGACCAAGTCCCTCTATTTTATCCCTGACACTCAACTAAGAGACAGAGTTCAAATGGAACATCTCATGTTCTCCACAGAAATGACGCGATCAACGTTAGGCTCGACACACTCAAGAAGCAACGGATGTTTGGTATAAACGACATCTACCTGACTGAGAAAACCCTCCCGAGTCGATAAACACCACAGACTATGTAATTCTCGTATGTCTACACAAAACTTCCAGGATGACTTAGGGACACGGAGCACGACGTTATATACACAAAAAATGAGTTCCCCATTAAACAGACACTGATTAATCTACCAGGAGACATTGCAAACTGGGTAACACACGAACAAGTCTACTTGCAAAATAGATAAATCCTTAACTACTGTGACTCCCACGGACACCTGAAGACATCAACACTATGAAGACCACTATAAGTAGAACACTTGGCCACAAGCCTTCTGAGCAACGATCTCACTCCACAATGAATCTCCATGAAAAAAAAAAATAGTATTCCCTCACCAGTCTCATGACTATGTACCTTTCCTGTATACTTGTGTACTAGTGCTAGACAGTGAGGTAAGAATCCTTTTTAAAATTCATGACACGCATACACACACACACACACACACACACACACACACACACACACACACACACACACACACACACACACACACACACACACACACTCAAGTAAAAATTATAAAAGTGCTTGGGATTTTTTTGTCAATCCCCCTTCCCCTCTTCCCTCGCGCTTTTATCCCTCATTTCTATCTTTCCCCTTTCTTACCAAGGCTCTGGCCAAAGCTTGCAATGGTTTCTCTATCCCAAAATGTGTTATGTTTAATAAGTTTCGAGGCCGTCTCTCTGATCGTTGAATGTTATGGCAGCTTTCATCGTCTTCCTAAAAGTCAATTATCTTTCTCGGTTGAACCTTCGGAAAATTTAGCCTATTTTATTTGAAGAGCTGATAGACAAACACATCAAAGATTTTTGGCGGTTTTAAGAAAGTTATCACTTTGATACGAGGACGAGATATATTTCTTAGCATTCCCATCCACTCTTATGATACTCAGCGACATTCAGTTTAAGGGAATATTTATGTCTAGAGGTCTTTCCGTCATCACTGGCTGAGAGATTGTTTAATGAATCAAACATCCACTGTGATAAATGGTTTTGAAAACCGACAACTTGTCGGTTTTCAAAACCATTCATCACATCTGTCAGACACTGCAATATCATGGGATCTTGATACAAGAAATTTTTCAATACTTGTCCAACCTTTGGACGAAGACCTACTTAAACTAGTGGATGGTTCCACTGTGATCCCGCCGCCTCCTGCTTCCACTCACCTGACTACAGTATATAAGCCACTTCTCGGGCCATATGCTGCACTTTCTACAAGAGTGATGGACTGAACACATCGATTCCAGGCTGAAGGACCGATTAACTCAAACTCCTCCTCTTCTTACTCATTTCTACTTTGTACTGGACTGATGAAGCCAGTGTGTGGCGAAACGTTTCCTTAATAAAGATTCCCATATGTTGCATAAGTGTCTATCTTCAAAAATCCACTGTTTGAAGAATTACTGCGATACACATTATGTTCGTTGCTTTGTTCGGTTTCACGTCTTTCACGATCCTCAGTTCCCCTGTCATCTAACATCATGTTTAATTTTCCCAGATAATCTACCATCCCATAATTACTATCGCATTTGCTTTGTCTGCTTTCGTAAGGAGATGTCCAGGATCTTTCCTTAATTCATGACACAACTTAACAAATCTTTGACAACAGTTGTGTTGCAGAGGTCTGAGGAAAGCTCAGCTCAGCAATAGTAATTATGGACAAGGTAGATTATAGGGGAAAAATAAACATGATATATGGAGACAGGGAACAGACTCTTCGAGTTTGATCTCTAGCAATATCTATTGATTTGCCCTTACTTTTATCTATGCATTCATCCTCTATCCTACTCTTCCTTTCCCTTCCCTGGGAAGTTCCAGCAATTAACGTTTGCTCTTTCCCCCTTCCATGTTTGAAGGTCAACAAATCGGCTACAAACTCGCTCAAACTATTGCAGGAACACATTCACCAAAATTCTCGTGTTGTGGTGGTGTACACCGATTTTTCCAAATTGTTAGATGGAGTGCATAGCTCTCCAAACAGAGTAATCCAAAGATATGAAATATAGTTGGCCAGCATTTTCAACGAAGATTTAGGCGCCATACTTTTTGTTATCATATAAATTCAAAATATTATCCACCTCTTCCTCTCATGGCAGTGTCAAACTCTCAGAGTGAATAATAAACTACCCAGAATTATCACTCTTCACACTGATATCCTGGGTAATGAACACGCAGATTCATCCGATTGGTCCTTATTCACAATCTGTCTCCCTCGTGTGGGTATCTTTTCCAGTTATTTTCCCCACCTCTTCCAAAGAGCACATAATCACTGGAAACTGTGTTACTCTGAATTAGAGAAGAATAAAACGCTGTCCATCAGTCCCCGGTCAGGTTCCTGGTACTCAGATAAAATTATCTCCACACAACCCGCACACGGAAGAGAAGATACCCAGCACTTCTTTGTAGATTTTTTTTAATAAACTAATAATAATAACAGCAGCAACAATAATAACAACAGATCGATCGTTTCCCACCGAGCAGTGACCCCAAAAAAGAAGAAACACTTTCATCACTCATTCCGCCACTGTTTTGCCAGAGGCGTGCCTACACTACAGGTAAAAAAACTGCAATGTATCTCCACAACTTCAGAGCGCAGGTCCTGTACTTCCTACCTCAAGACTCAAGTCCAGCTAACATGATTTCTCTGAATCCCTTCATTAATGTTAACTTTACTCACACTCTAACAGCACGTCAAGTTATAAAATCCATTCGTCTCCACTCACTACTATCAAATACGCTCACGTACAATTCCTGCAAGTCCAAGCCCTTCTCAAACAAAACCTCCTTTACCCCCTCCCCCCAACCCTACCGTGGACGACCCCTACACCACCTTCCTTCCACAATAGATTTATAAGCCCTGCAAGTCACTATTTGGTTCCAACCTTTCTAAATGTCCCTACCACTTTAATATCTCCTACTCAGCTCTCTGGATAATACTTTTAGAAACCCTTCACCTCCTTCTAATCTACAAGCTATGAATTTTCTGCCTAATATTCACATTGCACATTTCCCTCAGACAGGACATTTTCACTGCCTCCAGCCTTCTTCTCGTTGCAATATTCACTGTCCATGCTTCAGACCCAAATAAGAGCGTTGGTACCACTTTACTCTCATACATTCCCTTCTTTGCTTCCAAGGATAACGTTCTGTCTCCACAGACTCCTCAATCATTACTCACCTTTTTCTTCCATCAGTTGTATGATTCACCTAGCCTTTCAGAGACCCATCTGCTGATAAGTCCACTCCCAAATATCAGAATACATTTACACATATAACACGCACATAAAAGAGAGGAGCTAAGGACGACGTTTGGTCCAACTTGGACCATGTAAAAGTCACACTAAGAGGAAGGAAAGGAGGGAGTATATATAGGCCAGCAGACAATGACGGTAGCAAGAGAGGTAGTAGTGGAGGTAGTAGTTGTAGTAATAGTAGTAGAAGTAGTAGTACTAGTAGAAGTAGTAGTAGTAATAGAAGCAGTGGTGGAGTCAGTCAAATGTTAAGAAAGAGGTGCAGTGCAAGGGAGCTAGGGGTCCACAGAGGCTAGGAGCAAGAACACAGAAGGGGGAAAATAATTTAGGAACAAATACCAAAGGCAGAAGAAAGAAAACCCAAAGGAAAAAGAGGAAAGAGGAAAGGAGAAGAGGGGAGAAGGGGAAAAAAAGAATCAGGGTAAGTCACGGGTGTTCTGAAGTTTGGAGCATTTTACAATGTAATGGGAAAGGAAGGCATCTACAAAGACAGCCAGGACTAAGATTAATACAAGGAAAGTTGTGTATAAGGGAAGATTCAACCAGACGGTGACTGTGAAAGTTAGACGTAGGGTAGACAGTTACAGCAGAAGACCAGTCAATAGGATGACTGTGATCTCTGACATGACAGAAAAGAGCATTATTGGTTTCGGCTAGCCTAACACTATTTTTGTGCTCCCTGTGTCTGTCAGAATGAGATCAGGTTCCAGTCACGGTATTGGGCCTTTTTCTGTTATTTCTGAATACATTTACTTCTTCCATACTCCCTTCCATACTCCATTTTTCGTAAAGTACACTTTAATTTCCTTCTTTTAAATACCCTCCAAAACTCGTCCACCAACCTCTGCAACTTCATTTCAGTATCTCCCAATAGTACAGTGTCTTCAGCAAAATGCAACTGTGAAAACTCCCACTGTGTTAGATTCTTAATCTTTCGATCCCACACCTCTAGACAACACCCGATCATTCACTTATCTTACAACCACATGAATATATGTGTTTAACAGCTATGGAGACATCATACATCCCTGTCTAAGGCCTACTTTTACTGGGAAATAATCTCCCCTCTCCTACATACCCTGATCTGAGCCTCACTATCCTCGTAAAACTCTTAACTGCTTTCAATAACCTACCACCAGTGCCTGATTTACCTATAGGTTTAGCAGGCTTATGCCTAGAGCCTCATAATCTAGGAGGCCTCCGGCCAAGGTGTATAATATTTTTGACACTGTCGTCGGCATTTCTTACACATGCTACCATAACGGACTGAAGTCTCTGAACAACACTTCAGTAATGTTACTTGCACTTCATTTCAGAAGTGCAAGTAACGCTTGAATTGAGCCTGAATGCCTTTCACCTCCCCCCCCCTCCACATGCGCTGTATAATCCTATGGGTTTAGCGCTCCCCTATTATAATAATTATAATTATCCCACGCGTGAATTATACACACTGTAGACGACTGCAGACAGTCAAGACTGGAACCTCCGAACTTAGAAGTTTGCTAAGTAAAGGTAATTCTTAATATCATACGTGGGTAAAATTCTTCAAGAATCTATTTCTGATATAAATATTACTACCAATGAACGGTAGAACTATATAAACACACCTGTCTTTAGATAGGTTAGCCAAATTGCCTATATATAAGAAAATATATTTACCATCACAAACAAGAGATTTTTTTTGAGCTACATTCTCATTTTATGTTGACTCAAACACCGAGGCAGAAGAGTTTTAATGAATTCTTTGCTTAAGTCTGCAACAGGATGGAAAATTCTTAAGAGTAAGCATTGTAAAGATGAGCTACCAGGTATTGGTAGCTCGTCTTTACAACTGAGAATTATCTGTACGTGTTTATGTTTGACAAATAATTAATTCTACCAGACGGTCGCTAAGTAATAATGATAGAACTTAATCATTTATTCGACGTGGCTACTATATGATATTTAGAATTAAACATCGTATATACTAATCCTAATCATTGATTAGGAATAGCATCACTTAAGATGCTCAGTGTTACTCTCAAATTCTACGATACATTACTCTCTGTGTGGTAACATTGATATAAGAGCAGATTTTTCACTGAAGCTATTTGTATTTCATTAATGTATGTGTCACTTGTAAAGACCATTCATGTACCTTTACATTAGTACCAGAAACTATGTGCTGATATTGAATATAAGCGTCACCGCCAAGAAGTTATTCACTACCACTGAATACGAGAAAGGAATCAGATACCTGAGGAAAACCCAGATTTGTCTTCTAAAATTCATTGGGAGATCCTCAGGAAGTTTTGATGGAAAATTTGGATGTCATGTAGCTCGATTGCTAGAGCACTCTGCTCTCACACTGAGGTCCGGGGGTCGATCCTCAGTACGAGTGGAAACATTAGTACGTGTTTCCTTAAGACATCTGCTGTCCAAGTTCACCTATCAGTAAAATAAATACTGGTTGTTAGTCGACTGGTGTGGGTCGCATCCTGGGGACAAAATTGACCTACTTTGCCCGAAATGGTCTGCATTACAAGGGGTTTTATATATTGTAGTGTCACTTATGTCAGCTAGGCTTGTATACCTTGTACATGTACTTGTAAAAATAACGATTATTATTATTATCATTATTCCATTGCGAGGCAGCAGAAAGCATAATTTTGCCACGATTGAAAGTATATGATAATATTATGCATCCCAAGGTGGTAGGATCATCGCAATAATGGATAAATTAGCAAAAGTGAAGAAAAAGTAGATTAGATAAGAAAAGTTTCTTAACAGATACAATACCCGTATTAAGAAAATCAAGGTCAATAGAAAAAGACGGATAATTACAGGATTAAGGCCACGGTACGATGTAAACATCCAAACATCCAGTCAAGCCTCGGCTCTAAATCAGAGAATTAAGCAACTTAAGACACTGGAGCGACGCGGGTTGGGCAAGATTAGGACAAATTGTGCTGGAGAAGCTACATGCGGTGGAAAAGAGGATTCAAGGAAGCTCTGGGGTTAGGGGTAGAAGAGGCAGCAGTCAGGTTACCAGCAACACAAGGAATTTAACTTAATTAACTCAGATGGGGGAAACAAGATGAGCAAATTAAACATTTTTTTTTTAAAGAAAAGCTCACAGCATCAACAAGAGGATGAATTATCCTCATACATATTTTAAGAAAACGCAAATATTTATGCTCTTAGTGAATGTCAGTTTGGCTTAAAAAAAAAAAACACAAAATCACACCAACGCTTTTAATTTAATTTCTTGCGCTTAACACGATCCGATAATGGAAACCCCGTACTGCATAACTCCAGCCGATCTTCTCTCACTAGTTATCATATGGACACTCGTCTTTAATATCTAATAACTATTGCATTCTATGACCAAAACAGTACCCGCTAAATTTAGTTTGTGTGAGGGTTAATTTGTAATTGTTGGAAACGATGCTACATATTACTGAGAAAAAACTCCTGTGATGTGCTTTAAATTTTCAGTCCTGGTGTGTCTACAATGCAACTTTCGCTTTGATATTAGGCTGCTTAAGTTCCAATTTGCCAGTTTTATTAATTACATATTCAAATTAACCTCCTTTCAATAACTAAAGAATGGCTCTTCTTATCGGCTTTAAATTATTTGTGCTGGTCTAGTTCATAAGACGCATTACATCTACTGAGATTCTAAAAGTGATTTAATTTTTTTTTAATTTAATAGTAGGACTCAGAACCTTTACTAAGAACTGACATTTCTGAATAATAACTAGAAAATGCAAATTCTCAGTTGTTTTAAATTTAATGTGCTGGTGAATTTTTTTTTTTTTTTGTATACCATTACAAAAGAATGCTTATTTACCGTAGCCTTGAAGCTGTTCTAAGTAGAAAATTTATATTAATGTGTATATCATAATTTAATATTCTAATCCAGAAGATGTAGACTAATATATTTAACATGATTAACTTAAAAAATACACTATTTTACACATAATTGGCAGATGTATAGACACACGCTTTAATTTCATTCACAATCTTATTTTGATCAAGTCAAACAGAAGAGGATTTTGGAAGATCAATAAAACCATTCCCAAATGCTGAGAATGGGTCATTAACTTAAGTTATGGACGATCTACACACATGGACCATTTATTCTGATTCGTCAGCTAGTTTGATGACACCATTTTAACCCAAAAAGTCACTTTGGCTACTCGGAGCAACATTATTATGGATGATGTTTTGATCACAGGATCTTGTAGAATCAAAGTTTAGAAGAGAGACTGGGAAACACTGATCACACCATCATTTGGTCCAACATAACGAGAAATTTTGAAACCAAGAATTACCGTGTTCGTTCCCATAACTTCGATGAGATACTCTGAGATATCAGGTTGGAACACTCGACCGAATTACTAAATGTACATAATGCAGAGGAAATGTAAATATTATTTAAAATAAACATTGTAAATATCGAGAATAATAAAGAAGATAGATCGTAAAAAGGATGAAGTATACTGAGGCTGGATGGCGAAACAACTACTCGAGATCATAGGCAAGAAGAAATAATGCTTATAAGAAATTTTAACTTGCTGGTAACCTAATAAACATACAAGCTACACCCAACAGAGGAGAGAAAACAAGGAAATATCAGAAATCCTAAACTAAATTTTGAAAAGCCAATAACACAAACTGTCAAACCAAGACAGAAAAAGATCTTCAAATACGTCAGGGATGAAAAGGGTAGAAGTAACGATAGGACTCGTACCTACCAATAACTGCGGGATATCAATAAACTACAGAGAAGTACCATCTATACTCAACACACAGCTCACGTCCTATTTGCAGCACGACACGATACACACTTCTCTAGGCCACAAAATTTGTCAGATCCTGACACCAACACAGCACTTAGATAATAAAATACTTGGAGATGCTGAACATTAGTAAATCAAATAGATTAGTTGAGCTACCTACAAGAGCTATAAAAGAAGGTAGATACCAAGTCTCTTACTATTGGCAATATTTAACAGATTAAGCATTACTAGGATGTAAGATGCCAATACAGTGCAAACTAACAAGTATTACCCCTATATTGAAATATTGGTGCCCTTAAATTAACATTGATTAACATCAGTTTTAGTAGACAAATGTATATTAATATTAGGGACAGCAAAGCCAATTTTCAGAAAAATTCTTAATTACAGGAAACCATTATGGATTTACCTCTTCAAGGGGGGGCTCCTTTACGTGGTGAAGAGGCTCTTGGTCTGAGGAATTAGACCTGTCGGTCTCCTTCCTCAGACCGAACCTAATTACCCCCCAATCCCCCTTCCCTATCCCATCCTCCCCATCCTCCCCTTTTTCCTTTCCTCCTCCTCCTCCCCACCCCTCCTTTTTCCTTTCTTCTTTTTGGCCTTTGGGTTTTTTCCCACAGACACACTAGTTCATAGGTAGGGGAAAGGGTACTGGGGTCCATCCCTTTTCGTTGAGGTCTTGGCGGTGGCGTAGTTTGCCGTGGGACCTGGATCGCCTGGGGATGTCCCGATCCCTCTCCGGTATCCCGGAGGGTGGCTTTGGGTGTCTTTCGGCCGACGGGTGTATCTCTGGAAGCCACCTTTCGGATTCCGGGGGTGGTGACCGAAGGAGGTATGCTTTGTGACGGATATCCGGCCACCCTCTCTTTTGTCCACCGAGGTAGCTCGGCAGATGTGAGGTTGCTATCCCGGATTACTGGTTTACTGGCATGATGGGTAAGGTATGGCACAGGTTCCATACTGCATCTACGCTACTTGCTGTGCTGAGGTCCTCTTGGGCGCGGAGGGAGATTTATGGCCCTTTCATTCCTCCCAGGAACTATCCCTCCCCGGTCCCCCCTTTTCTTTATTCTTTTTTTTATTTTTTTCTTTTCTTCTTTCTTTTTTTTTAAAAGCAAAAAGAAAGAAGTAACTTAACCAAGGAGAATCCAATCCATGAACCTGGTATCCCCGGACCCCTTCTTGATACTGCACCCCGTTCTGACCCCGCCTCATCTTTGGACCACTCTTCGGACACTTCTCATGCCTCTGTACCTCTTGCCGGTGCTGTTTCCTCACCCGCTTCGGGTACTAAGGTCTCGACTGACTCTTTTGATTTATCTGACCTCCGCTCTCCTTTGACTATGCTTCCGGCCTCTCCCTCTACGGTGCAGTAATTTTCGAATCACTGGCTGTGAGGGAAAAGTTCAATAGATAGGAGTAGCGAGGGAGTATATAGTAACAATATAGATTCATTGCTGGCTACTTGTTAAGGTAGGGTAAGTCAAGCTCCCGCTATTCCCGCCTTTTTTCCCCACCCTGAAAGTGATAGTTTGACTGCCGGCCGCTTGTTAAGGTAGGGTCAGTCTAGCTCCGGCTCTCCCTTCCCCTCCTCCTTCACCCCCCCGAAAGGTGACGTGTGGGGCTCTGGTCCAAACAGTAATCACTAGACTCGCAGCTCCGAGCACTACTGTAAGTACATGCCTGCCTTGTATTCTAGTGGATTTATTGGTTGAAAGCTTCACTTTTGACCAATAATAAACTTAGTCCTTTCAGTTTTGCTCTAAGTTGACTGTTGTAATAATCACCACATCTTTTAGGTATTGTACTTATCATGGAGAGTGATTTCTTAAGCAGTGGGTAACCTGTCTATCTTTCCAGCTTGGATGACAGAGAGGGTCACCTGCCAATCAACGAGTAGAACTGATGGAGATGGACTAACGTCCTGAGACTTTCCCTTTTTGGATTTAATTACCTGTGCACCTGTATGAAATTGCAGGACGTAACCCCTCATCATTGCAGCAGTAAAGAACCTGCTTTCCTGTCATCGGGATAGAATACTCAAGGCTATACTGTAAAGAACTGGCCAGTGGGTTGTAACCAACACCTGCGACACCCCCCCATCATCGGCAACGGCTACGATTTCAACAAGCAGTGTCACCAACACCAGACACCCAAGTTTTATATTAGCATTGAATTCAGTTATCCCTTATATTTTTCATTTTTCATTTTCTTTAATGTAGGATTAATATTTCATATTTAAGTGTTTTATATTTTATATTTTCTATATAATAAAGTGTTTATGTTTGTTATTATTTCTTTTTCTATTCATTAATTTTCCTGAGGAGGAGCCAGCCTTGGTAATACTGTCTGAAGTTCTTACAGGGCTGAGTAAGCCTTCACACCGGCCCGTTCCACGTTGGACCAACTCTGGTCCCACGCCTAAATGCCAATGACAATTACCTGCTGATGATACTTCTCCACCTTCTCGTTCTTCTCAGAAAAGATCGACACGTCCTGCACTCCCTTTCCACGCTCAGTATCAGACTGCACAATGGACTAAATTCTTCACTTTACGACCGACTTCCTCTACCGCCTATCTTTCCGACCACAGTATTGGCAAGGCACTCCTACGCCGTGTTGGTAGAGATATTTCTTTTCATGCTCTTAAGAGTGGTACGAGCATCATCACTGTACAGAATGCTACCAAAGCTCATGATCTTTCTCTTCTTTCCTTTATAGATACTGTTCCTGTCACTATTGAAAAACATCATTCCCTCAATTCTTGTAGTGGTACCGTCATTCTGCCCCATACCATAGTTCACCAAAATTTCCAGACATGTGGCAATGACATTCTTGAACAGCTGGAACTCCAAGATCTCCCAGTCCTCAAGGTAGACACTTATGTTCTTCCTGCCCGCGGGCGGAGACGATACCCTAGCAATGTGGCTCGTTTAACTTTTGACAGCCGTGAACTCCCATCCTCAGTTTATGTAGCAGGACATCGGTTACAAGTTCGAAAGGTGATCCCTACACCGCAACAGTGTAGAAATTGCTGGCGATTTGGCCATCCAGCGAAATATTGCAGATCTATAGCCGAATGTCCAGTCTGTGGTGCCGATGACCATTCAAATTCGTCTTGCAATCGACCTCTCTCTTGCCTTAATTGTCATGAGGCTCACCCTTCGTACTCTCGCCTTTGCCAAGTCTACTTAAATGAGCGGGAAATCCGTTACCTCAAAGAGGCAGAAGGTCTCCTTTATGCCATGGCAGTTTCTCATCTCCGCCTCCAAGGGAGACTACCTCGTGTTTCTTATTCCCGTGTTTCAAAACGTCCCCCCACTTCTGGGGTCCCATCTTCCGCAGCCTCCTCTGTGGTTACCTCTCCCATAGTCACTCCTCTAATTCTTTTGCTGTCCTAGGCTCAGACGTCCCTACTTCAACGCCTCAGTCTGTTCTCGCTTCTTCGTGCTCTCCCTCACAAGCCTCAGTATCGACGAGATCTCGTACGACACCTCCTCCCAATCGTCCCTCTACTTCTCAGAAGTCAAAAAAAGGTCCTTTAACCCCTCCTTCCCTTCTTCCACCTCCTCATTTTTCCTTCTCTGTCTCTGTACCGGGTTCTTCCCCTCTCACTGGCTCTGTTACAAGTGTAGAGGTTTACCCTCCTCCTCGTACTATACCTACCTCCCCTGTTCCTTCCCAAGTTTCTTCCTCTTCTGCCACCTCCCAGGTTTCTGCCTCTTCTGTCCCCTTCCACGCTTCTTCTCCAGTTCCCTCCACCCTTTCGCCCCCCCCTTCCTTGGTACAGTCCATTACAGTTCCAATCTTTACTCATCATCCCCCTACCATTTCCAATATTGTCTCCCATACGACCTCTCTGAATTCCGAAACACTTGAAGCAATCTCTGAATATATTGCAGAGACCAAACCATCAATGGACACTGATCCACGCTCTGTTCCTTCTCTCTCCTCTCCTCCATCTGCGCAACTCCTTTCTTAACAGTGCACCGTTTCTTCGCTGCTTGAACGTTTTCCGCTGCCTCAGCATGTGGACTTTTCTAATCCCTCTAGTCCGTAGGAACCCTTACCTGCAGATTTCAATTATCTTTATCATTGCCAATCATGGCCTATTTACAGTGGAATATACGCGGCCTCAGGGGTAATTGGGGTGAGCTTCAGATGTTACTCTCCCAGTTTTCCCCTGTTGGTGTTTGCTTACAGGAACCAAAATTACATTCTGCTGTTATCTCTCCCATCTCAGGCTATAATTTATTGTATTCTTCAGATCCTTTTCCTGATGTGACCTTTAATGAAAGTGCCTTCTTCTACGCACTGATATTCCGTACCATCAGCTATTTGTTCATACTTCGCTGCATTACACAGCAGCCCGTATCCACTTGCATAGGTGGTATATGCTCTGTTCTTTATGTCATCCGTGACGCTAAACGCACTTGCTGGCGAGATTATGTCTCCACCATCACCTCTGCTTCCTCTATGAGTGCAGTCTGGAAAAAAGTACGAAAACTGAGTGGTAAATATTCTCCTGACCCGGCTCCTGTTCTGAGGGTTGCCAGTGTTGATATAGCAATCCCACTAGATGTTGCCAATGAAATTGGCAATCATCTGGTCCGTATTTCTCAAGGGCTCCATCTATGCCCCTCGTTTCTTTCCTCAAAGTCTGCCAGAGAGTTAGCACCCTTGGACTTTTCTACTCTCAGAGAAGAACAGTATAATGTGTCGTTTACACTTCAAGAACTGGAGGCAACACTCTTAGTTTACCAATCATCGGCAGCTGGGCCCGACGACATTCATATTCGTATGCTACAACATTTACATCAGTCAGCCCTTGCAGTCCTATTACGCCTTTTCAATCTTATTTGGTCACAAGGAGTTCTTCCACAGCTGTGGAAATCTGCCATTGTTCTCCGTTTCCGCAAACCAGGCACTACGGGACATGAAGCCTCCCACTATCGTACCATTGCTCTTACCAGTGCAGTTTGCAAAGTGATGGAACGCCTGGTAAATAGACGTTTAGTGTGGTATTTAGAGACACACAACAGTCTCTCCACTCGTCAATATGGCTTTCGTAAGGGACGTTCTACCATAGACCCCTTAATATGCTTGGATACGTATGTTCGTAATGCATTTGCGAATAACCGCTCAGTTATTGCCATATTTTTTGACCTTGAGAAGGCATATGACACAACTTGGAGGTATAATATTTTAACTCAAGCCTACTCCTTAGGCCTTCGAGGCAATCTACCATCCTTCCTTAAGAACTTTTTAACTGACAGGCATTTCCGTGTTCGGGTTAATAATGTGCTCTCCCCGGACTTTATCCAAGCTGAAGGTGTCCCCCAGGGATGTGTTTTAAGCACAACACTTTTTCTCCTTGCTATAAATGATTTGGCCTCTAGTCTTCCATCAAATATTTGGTCATCACTATGTTGATGACTTCGCTATTGCCTGTGCAGGCGCTGACTGTCTCCTCATTACAGATTCTCTCCAGCATGCGGTCGACCATGTTTCCAATTGGGCAACCACACATGGGTTTAAATTTTCCAGCACCAAAACTCTTTCACTAGACGCTCTGTCATCTCCGATCATCCTTTGTACCTCTATTGCTCCCGTATCCCTGAACGTGATACAGTCAGGTTTCTGGGCCTCTTTGACCGTAGGTTATCCTGGGTTCGAGTCTCCTTCAGCCAGAGATCAGTGTTTGTATATATATATATATATTATATATATATATATATATATATATATATATATATATATATATATATATATATATATATATATATATATATATATATATATATATAATTGTATTACAAAAATCAGACACGAAGAACAATCTGGGATGAAGCATGAGTCCGAAACTCGAAACACCGGAATGAAACTGTGAAGCAGAAGATCCATCACGAACATATACAGTTTATTATTAACAGAAGTATAACAGAATATAATAAACTACCAAGTAAAGTTGTCGCTGAAAAGAAAATACAGTCATAAAATCCAGTTGGAGGCGCACTTGTCATCCCGATTCATCGTGAAACTTCGCTGGACAATCTGAAACCAAGTTCGGGTACTAATTATTACGATCAGTTGACAGCAGGACAATCTAATGAAAATAATAACAGTCAAGGGTTGTGCTAGTCATAACAGAAGAACAACAGGTGATAACCGAAGTTAAGATCGAGTGACAATGAAATAACACAATAGAATATGTTATAATTATCTCCTTTACTTCAAGGAGTATAGGATGGGAAGGAAGATTTTCGTTTTTTATATCTTTGACATTCTACATCTAGATAATATGTGATAGACCTTCCTCCATATAGATGTCAATAGTTTAGTAAAGTGACATTTTGGAAACTTTATTAGAGAAATGATTAGCCAGACAGTGGCGTCTTCAGTCTATCACTGAGAAGAACGGTGGAACATGAAGAGGAGTTTGAGGAAATCGGTCCCTCAGCCTGGAGTCGATGAGTTCAGTCAATAGTCTTAAGAAAAGTACAGCATATACGGGGAGTGTCTGACTACCTCAAGCTCATCATCTTTTCCCGTTCTTCTCTATAAAGGAGTGAAGAAGCCACTGGCTGACGAAACATTTTCGTCATAAAGATTCCCAAATGTTGTAAAAGTGTCTTTTTTTGTACAATAGTAGATAATTCTTCTCAAAAGATATCCTCTGTATGGACCCTCAAGGCCTCTGATATCCAAGTTTTCCATGTATTATTCATCTAATGAATGTGAAACTACATATTCACATTGAACAAATGAATGTTACCAGCCAGAAGCAGTTTAATACAAGTGAATATGAAAGTTACCATCATAAAGCTGATACTCTGAATATTAGCACCCAGAAGTTACTTAATACCACAGTTGTGACCATCAGCACCCAGAAGTTACTTAATACCACAGTTGTGACCATCAGCACCCAGAAGTTACTTAATACCACAGTTGTGACCATCAGCACTAAGAAGTTACTTAATACCACAGTTGTGAGCATCAGCACCCAGAAGTTACTTAATACCACAGTTGTGACCATCAGCACTAAGAAGTTACTTAATACCACAGTTGTGAGCATCAGCACCCAGAAGTTACTTAATATCACAGTTGTGACCATCAGCACCCAGAAGTTACTTAATACCACAGTTGTGACCATCAGCACCCAGAAGTTACTTAATACCACAGTTGTGACCATCAGCACCCAGAAGTTACTTAATACCACAGTTGTGACCATCAGCACCCAAGAGTTACTTAATACCACAGTTGTGACCATCAGCACTAAGAAGTTACTTAATACCACAGTTGTGACCATCAGCACCCAGAAGTTACTTAATACCACAGTTGTGACCATCAGCACCCAAGAGTTACTTAATACCACAGTTGTGACCATCAGCACTAAGAAGTTACTTAATACCACAGATGTGACCATCAGCACCCAGAAGTTACTTAATACCACAGTTGTGACCATCAGCACCCAGAAGTTACTTAATACCACAGTTGTGACCATCAGCACCCAGGAGTTACTTAATACCACAGTTGTGACCATCAGCACCCAGAAGTTACTTAATACCACAGCTGTGAGCATCAGCACCCAGAAGTTACTTAATACCACAGTTGTGCGCATCAGCACGCAGGAGTTACTTAATACCACAGCTGTGAGCATCAGCATCCAGAAGTTACTTAATACCACAGCTGTGAGCATCAGCACCCAGAAGTTACTTAATACCACAGTTGTGACCATCAGCACCCAGGAGTTACTTAATACCACAGCTGTTAGCATCAGCAACCAGAAGTTACTTAATACCACAGTTGTGAGCATCAGCACCCAGAAGTTACTTAATACCACAGCTGTGAGCATCAGCACCCAGGAGTTACTTAATACCACACTTGTGAGCATCAGCACCCAGAAGTTACTTAATACCACAGCTGTGAGCATCAGCACCCAGAAGTTACTTAATACCACAGCTGTGAGCATCAGCACCCAGAAGTTACTTAATACCACAGCTGTGAGCATCAGCACCCAGAAGTTACTTAATACCACAGTTGTGAGCATCAGCACCCAGAAGTTACTTAATACCACAGCTGTGAGCATCAGCACCCAGAAGTTACTTAATACCACAGTTGTGAGCATCACCATCCAGAAGTTACTTAACAAAACAGTTGTGAGCATCAACACCCAGAAGTTACTTAATAAAACAGTTGTGAGCATCAGCACCCAGAAGTTACTTAATACCACAGCTGTGACCATCAGCACCCAGAAGTTACTTAATACCACAGTTGTGAGCATCATCACACAGAAGTTACTTAATACCACAGTTGTGAGCATCACCACCCAGGAGTTACTTAATACCACAGTTGTGAGCATCAGCACCCAGAAGTTACTTAATACCACAGTTGTGAGCATCAGCACCCAGAAATTACTTAATACCACAGTTGTGACCATCACCCAGAACTTACTTAATACCACAGTTGTGAGCATCAGCACCCAGGAGTTACTTAATACCACAGTTGTGAGCATCAGCACCCAGAAATTACTTAATACCACAGTTGTGACCGTCATCACCCAGGAGTTACTTAATACCACAGTTGTGAGCATCAGCACCCGGAAGTTACTCAATACCACAGTTGTGACGATCAGCACCCAGGAGTTACTTAATACCACAGTTGTGACCATCAGCACGCAGAAGTTACTTAATACAACAGTTGTGACCATCAGCACCCAGGAGTACTTAATACCAGAGCTGTGAGCATCAGCACCCAGAAGTTACTTAATACCACAGCTGTGAGTATCAGCACTCAGAAGTTACTTAATACCACATCTGTGAGCATCAGCACCCACGAGTTACTTAATACCACAGTTGTGAGCATCAGCACCCAGAAGTTACTTAATTAATACCACAGTTGTGACCATCAGCAACTAGGAGTTACTTAATACCACAGTTGTGAGCATCAGCACCCAGGAGTTACTTAATGCCACAGTTGTGAGCATCAGCACCCAGAAGTTACTTAATACCACAGTTGTGAGCATCACCACCCAGGAGTTACTTAATACCACAGTTGTGAGCATCAGCACCAAGAAGTTACTTAATACCACAGTTGTGACCATCAGCACACAGAAGTTTCTTAATACCACAGTTGTGAGCATCAGCACCCAGAAGTTACTTAATACCACAGTTGTGAGCATCAACACCCAGAAGTTACTTAATACCACAGTTGTGAGCATCAGCACCTAGAAGTTACTTAATACCACAGTTGTGACCATCAGCACCCAGGAGTTACTTAATACCACAGCTGTGACCATCAGCACCCAGGAGTTACTTAATACCACAGTTGTGAGCATCAGCACCCAGAAGTTACTTAATACCACAGTTGTGAGCATCAGCACCCAGAAGTTACTTAATACCACAGCTGTGAGCATCAGCACCCAGGAGTTACTTAATACCACAGTTGTGAGCATCAGCTCCCAGAAGTTACTTAATACCACAGTTGTGAGCATCAGCACCCAGAAGTTACTTAATACCACAGTTGTGACCATCAGCACCCAGAAGTTACTTAATACCACAGTTGTGACCATCAGCACCCAACAGTTACTTAATACCACAGTTGTGAGCATCGGCACCCAGAAGTTACTTAATACCACAGTTGTGAGCATCACCACGAGGAGTTACTTAATACCACAGTTGTGACCATCAGCACCCAGGAGTTACTTAATACCACAGTTGTGAGCATCAGCACCCAGAAGTTACTTAATGCCACAGTTGTGAGCATCAGCACCCAGACGTTACTTAATAACACAGTTGTGAGCATCAGCACCCAGAAGTTACTTAATACCACAGTTGTGACCACCAGCACCCAGGAGTTACTTAATACCACAGTTGTGAGCATCAGCACCCAGAAGTTACTTAATACCACAGTTGTGAGCATCAGCACCCAGAAGTTACTTAATACCACAGTTGTGACCACCAGCACCCAGGAGTTACTTATTACCACAGTTGTGAGAATCAGCACCCAGAAGTTACTTAATACCACAGTTGTGAGCATCACCACCCAGACGTTACTTAATACCACAGTTGTGAGCATCAGCACCCAGAAGTTACTTAATACCACAGTTGTGAGCATCAGCACCCAGACGTTACTTAATACCACAGTTGTGAGCATCAGCACCCAGAAGTTACTTAATACCACAGTTGTGAGCACCAGCACCCAGGAGTTACTTAATACCACAGTTGTGAGCATGAGCACCCAGAAGTTACTTAATACCACAGTTGTGAGCATCAGCACCCAGACGTTACTTAATTCCACAGTTGTGACCATCAGCACCCAGATGTTACTTAATACCACAGTTGTGAGCATCAGCACCCAGAAGTTACTTAATACCACAGTTGTGAGCATCAGCACCCAGAAGTTACTTAATACCACAGTTGTGACCACCAGCACCCAGGAGTTACTTAATACCACAGTTGTGAGCATCAGCACCCAGAAGTTACTTAGTACCACAGTTGTGAGCATCAGCACCCAGACGTTACTTAATACCACAGTTGTGAGCATCAGCACCCAGAAGTTACTTAATACCACAGTTGTGAGCATCAGCACCCAGAAGTTACTTAATACCACAGTTGTGACCATCAGCACCCAGGAGTTACTTAATACCACAGTTGTGAGCATCAGCACCCAGAAGTTACTTAATACCACAGTTGTGAGCATCAGCACCCAGAAGTTACTTAATACCACAGTTGTGAGCATCAGCACCCAGGAGCACTTAATACCACAGTTGTGACCATCAGCACCCAGGAGTTACTTAATACCACAGCTGTGAGCATCAGCACCCATAAGTTACTTAATACCGCAGCTGTGAGCATCAGCACCCATAAGTTACTTAATACCACAGCTGTGAGCATCAGCACCCAGAAGTTACTTAATACCACAGCTGTGAGCATCAGCACCCAGAAGTTACTTAATACCACAGCTGTGAGCATCAGCACCCAGAAGTTACTTAATACCACAGCTGTGAGCATCAGCACCCAGGAGTTACTTAATACCACAGTTGTGAGCATCAGCACCCAGAAGTTACTTAATACCACAGTTGTGAGCATCAGCACCCAGACGTTACGTAATACCACAGTTGTGAGCATCAGCCCCCAGAAGTTACTTAATACCACAGTTGTGAGCACCAGCACCCAGGAGTTACTTAATACCACAGTTGTGAGCATGAGCACCCAGAAGTTACTTAATACCACAGTTGTGAGCATCAGCACCGAGACGTTACTTAATTCCACAGTTGTGACCATCAGCACCCAGATGTTACTTAATACCACAGTTGTGAGCATCAGCACCCAGAAGTTACTTAATACCACAGTTGTGAGCATCAGCACCCAGAAGTTACTTAATACCACAGTTGTGACCACCAGCACCCAGGAGTTACTTAATACCACAGTTGTGAGCATCAGCACCCAGAAGTTACTTAGTACCACAGTTGTGAGCATCAGCACCCAGACGTTACTTAATACCACAGTTGTGAGCATCAGCACCCAGAAGTTACTTAATACCACAGTTGTGAGCATCAGCACCAGAAGTTACTTAATACCACAGTTGTGACCATCAGCACCCAGGAGTTACTTAATACCACAGTTGTGAGCATCAGCACCCAGAAGTTACTTAATACCACAGTTGTGAGCATCAGCACCCAGAAGTTTCTTAATACCACAGTTGTGAGCATCAGCACCCAGGAGCACTTAATACCACAGTTGTGACCATCAGCACCCAGGAGTTACTTAATACCACAGCTGTGAGCATCAGCACCCATAAGTTACTTAATACCGCAGCTGTGAGCATCAGCACCCATAAGTTACTTAATACCACAGCTGTGAGCATCAGCACCCAGAAGTTACTTAATACCACAGTTGTGAGCATCAGCACCCAGAAGTTACTTAATACCACAGCTGTGAGCATCAGCACCCAGAAGTTACTTAATACCACAGCTGTGAGCATCAGCACCCAGGAGTTACTTAATACCACAGTTGTGAGCATCAGCACCCAGAAGTTACTTAATACCACAGTTGTGACCATCAGCACCTAGGAGTTACTTAATACCACAGTTGTGAACATCACCTCCCAGAAGTTACTTAATACCACAGTTGTGAGCATCAGCACCCAGAAGTTACTTAATACCACAGCTGTGAGCATCAGCACCCTGAAGTTACTTAATACCACAGTTGTGAGCATCAGCACCCTGAAGTTACTTAATACCACAGCTGTGAGCATCAACACCCAGGAGTTACTTAATACCACAGTTGTGAGCATCAGCACCCAGGATATACCACAGCTATCAACAGCACCAAGCAACTGCCACAGCTATAAACAGCAGCACCCAGGAACTACCACAGCTATGATCATCAGAACACAGTAACTGCCACAGCTATGATCATCAGAACACAGTAAGTACCACAGCTATGATCATCAGAACACAGTAACTGCCACAGCTATGATCATCAGAACACAGTAAGTACCACAGCTATGATCATCAGAACACAGTAAGTACCACAGCTATGATCATCAGCACACACAGTAACTACCACAGCTATGATCATCAGAACACACAAACTACCACAGCTATGATCATCAGAACACAGTAAATACCACAGCTATGATCATCAGCACACACAGTAACTACCACAGCTATGATCATCAGAACACAGTAAGTACCACAGCTATGATCATTAGAACACAGTAAATACCACAGCTATGATCATCAGCACACACAGTAACTACCACAGCTATGATCATCAGAACACAAACTAGCACAGCTATAATCACAACCAACGGATTTAAACAATTGTCCTGCGCTTTTAACGAGTAATTTCTTTATATCTTTTATAAAGATTTTAAAACCTTTTTCATAAAATGGAAGCTAGTCATTATGTTGATTGATTCTACAGTTTATTGGCGATTCTAGCATTAGCTAATTGAGTTTAAATCTTATTAAGTACAAGAAGATTTTGCGATTTGAACACAACTGGTCAGAGATATTTTAATCTTTAAAATAGTAATTAATGTAGTTTCCCCGAGTCTATAAAATGAGAATAATTCCAGTCATTAAAATAAAGCGACTCTGCACACTTATATATATCACGTCTCAGTGTGTACAACCTCAGTGAGCTCATGCCATGAAATTTAAGATATTTTTGCTTTTCATGTTAGCCTGTGTATTTATTTTCGTTAATATTTCATAGTTTCTGTGTCTTGTGAGCAATGATCTCCTGACACTGTGTACAGCAGTTAGCACACTAAGTTCTTAACACGTTATTTCTGAGTGAAGACTAGGTATATATTTATCAGAAGCAAATGACAAAAATCAGGTGAAAAGATATCATTACTGTATTATTAGAACATAAGAACATAAGAAAGAAGGAACACTGCAACAGGCTTACTGACCCATGCGGAGCAGGTCCATGTCCCCCCCACCCGGATTAGTCCAATGACACAGCCAGTCTGGTCACCTCCACTCAAGGAAGGCGCACGGCACCAGACCCAGCAGCACAAGCTAGTCAGGTCCAACTCACACCCACCCACACCCACTCATGTATTTATCTAACCTATTTTTAAAACTACACAATGTTTTAGCCTGAATAACTGTAGTTTTATTACTGTATTATTAATAATAATACCGTATTATTAGTATGTCAAACTCCAGCTGCTTGCAGATGTATCAGAAACTATAATCGTCTAAAGTATTGTTTTACGAATGAAGAACTTGGAATCCCTTCGTGAGAATAAAAATCCTGAGATTCGCTGCGAGAGTGACTCAGGTGCTAAGAAAAATGACCTGTTAAGAATGATTTAAAGAAATTAAATTTTCATCTCTGGAAAAGAAGAGGACATGAAAAGACATAATTAACATGTACAAGATTTTCAAAGCATTTAATAATGCTGACAATGATAAACTATGTGAAAGGTTGGGAGAGGAGACAAGAAAGTATTGAAGGGAGGTAATGACCCAAATTCTTCTAAAAGCAGTTAAGATGTGGGATGTTCTTGATAAAGACGTGGTGGAAGCAGATTCCATGCTCAGTTTTAAGAGGAGGAAGGTTAGGTAACAAAGAGAATATTTGTTACTAGAGATAGAAAGTGATACCTCCAGCCCCGCAGTCGCAAATATGTCAGTACGTGTCAAGCTTCACGCTCCGCGTCACAGCACTGGAATACCTGGAAATATAAAAGTGTAAAACGAACTCATGCAGAAGTCTGGCAATTCAGATAAAAGCCTTCTCTTTTAAACAGAGATATCTGACTTAGTGTTTAGCAACAGTCTTGGCAAAGTCTCGCTCCTCCGCCTCTGCAGTTCTGTAGATCACAACATTCACAGGAAACTCCGGGACACGTTCTTTGTCAGAGCGGAACGTGACCTGTGTTTACATCATCTCTCTTCTGCACTATGAAAGAACACGCTAGACTTCTAAAACGAACCTGCAGTTTCTACCCTTTGAAACCGTTGCCCAAGCGGAAGTACTTGTGCAATGAGAGCCAGATTACAAAATATCCCCGTATATCATAAGCCCATCCCATGGATAAGAAAAGCACAAGGTTCTCATGATAATCAAAATATGAAAAATAAATATGTGTGAGGAAGTATGTTTATGAATATGAAAAAAATATATGCAAGTACACTAGTGTATGTATGAACGTTTGCATGTATATATGAGCAAATGTATGCACGTGTTAATGTATATACATGTAGATGTAGCTCTTTTATGCAAATGTGTGCAAATGTATACCTAAGCATTTGAATGTATATATACAGGTGTGCTTTTGCAACACGTATGGATAAGCGAATACACATATATATGTAGTGACGAATAGCTAAATCTTGCGATTTTGGCTTAATTAGCAATGCTCATCTTGCCTAATAAGGAAAACGAAAAATTGTGTATGCGATAATTTCGCAAAAAAATCATTCTGAACCTAACGAAAAAAAATGTATTCCATTGTGTTTATTATTAAATTATTGCAAACTTAAAACTAAAATATATTTAGTTGGATTAGACTAAATTGAATTAAACTTGTTATAACTTTAGGCAAGTTTTCTAAGGTTCTTTTGGTACAAAATTATTAATTTTTACATTAACTTAAATGATAATTTATATATTTCAACGTATAAAAAACTGTCATAGAAAGAACTGAAATTTGAACGAGTTCTCGCTAACTGACAAATTTGACCTATTCGGCGAGATTTATATATATATATATATATATATATATATATATATATATATATATATATATATATATATATATATATATATATATATATATATATATAGAGAGAGAGAGAGAGAGAGATACACACGCACACACACACACACACACTCACTCACTCACTTTGCTTGAAAGAAATTATCAGTAATTACAATATCCATTTATTTCAAATATGTCTTATATTGTTATTATTAACTTACCTTATTATCACATCAATTTATTCACGAAAATACGTTTAATGTTGAATCTGGTAGGAGTGTCGGGTTGTTTCAGTGTTGCTTTCTGGCCTCACACGTTTCTCTGGCTTGTCTCTATCTCACCACTGTTACCCATTAGTTTGAGTGCAGCTTGTCACGGGCTAATCACGCCCGTGGTCTGGTAGGCAACGCTGAGTGTCCGTGGATTGATCCTTGAGAAGGGTGGAAACACTAGGCGTGTTTCCTTACACCTCTTATTCCGTTCATCTAGGAAGCAAGTATGTACCTGGGTGTTAGTGGACTGGTGTGGGTCGCATTCTGGGGGGCATAAATGAGACTCAATGGAAATAAGAGAGTTCGTCGATGACGCAATGACTTTCTTGGGTCATCCTGGTTGACTAACCCTCCATAATTAAAAATCCGAACAAAATCTTATCCTAAGCTTATAGTAGGTTTTCAAAGCTTGGAGATCACTACCTCAGCTAGAGAACCTCCACCACACCGGCCTGGAGAAAATGAGTAAAGACACTGTCCAACCGCTCTTCTCTCCTCCCTGCACTGCTTGGATGTTCTCGGTATCATGCAAGCTTCTGAAGAGGCGAGTCGAATATCTTGAACTGTTTTCACAGTAAAACTATTAAGGTTATGGGAAACTAGTTAAGGAAAATAGTTCTGGAGGACTACTTTCACGGAGAACTATTTAGGTTAATGAAAATTTAACATTTTTATGGTAGTGCGTCATACACCACTCATACCTCTGATCCTGGGTGATACTCACGACCTGTCATTGTTGTTAATTGTATATACGCACTGACGTAGTCTGGTAATGGATATTGCCGAGCCTAACCCCTGAAATTGGAATATTTTGCAGTTTCCCTTGTCTCTGTGTCATGTCCACTGATATGCTGGTTCGGAGTGACTTTCCTGATGCTGTGTGATGCATGCTGCTGTGCGATCAAGGCCCAATGCTTCACGTGGTTTTTGCCTTGCTTTTGGCATATAAAAATTTTTTTTTGGGGGGGGCGGGGATTTCTTTCATTTTCATTTATGCCTTTTAGCCCCTTCTGCCTCTCCTGGGTTCAGTAAGATTCATTTAACTTAGGTTTAATATTTCTATTTCAACTAGTGTTTTCCCGACAATTTCTGTCTGTTTTATTCCGGCTGTACTGTTTCAGTCTCTTCCACCATCAAACGATATTTGTATCTTTAAGTAGTGTCAGTCTTCCTGTTGTTGCTTACGTGGTTTATCCTTAATTTTCATCTAGTTAGCTCTGAGTGACAGAAATATGTGTACCATTTTTAACGCTTATTTATTATTTTTAAACAAGATAACAATAAAATCGAAGGGCAAGACACACAGATTAGAATGAAAATAAACCAGATGAACTTCGGTTGCTCCACAATCTGAAAAGGGCATCTCTGTAATCCATACTTGTAATCTCTTGTGGCTCGATACAGAGTGCAAAAGTGGTATAAGTTGATAATACAGTTCATTGATAGGGTTGGAGATTTGTAATGAATCAGATTCTTTAGTATAAATTGTAAATTCGGATAATCACATCCCACAAGGAATTCTAACCCTTCAGGGAAAGCAGAGAGGTTTTACCTAAAATATATTAAGACTGAAGCCACTCAGAAAATGCATTATCAAGTTATTAGCACAGAAAGGTTAAAGTTAATCAGATGCGACACTGCTCGATATGCAGTATTAAAATCTTACAAATTTCTGTATCCCCCGAAAAGCACAACGGGACGTACACTGGCCAAATTTAATCTTCTAAGTATAAGTGACCAACTTATAAGAAGTTTAGTGGACATAACATACACATTTTTACGAACAGTCGATCAGATGAATCCAGTTAGCATAAATTCAAGGATGTAGAGATATGATTGAGGTAAAAGAATCCTTCCTTAATGTAAAAAAAATACATTACTTTTGAAGATTAAAAAGTGAAAGTACCTCTTAAGAATTTATTTCTACTGATCCAACAATGGTATTGTTAAGTGAATACGAATAAACAGTATGTAAATTATATGAATTAATTAAAAAATAATAAAGGCATTTACCTTTTTGAACTTTCCAATACAAAATAAAGTAAAGAAATTACTTAAATAAAGTGCAGTAAAGGAGTAATTAGCAAGTATTATTTAATATAAAGTCTCGTGTTATGCAAAGTATTTCTCACAGCCATATAATTAACTAGACACTAAGATACAGAAAATTACTAGAATGTCGTAGTTTCTAAAATTTAACCTGGGGACCAAGAGCTTGAGATACATTTTAACAAGAAATGCAAACAATAATACCACGAGTTAAAAATGTTGAGAGAAACAGAGCAAGAAAGTGTAAAAAAAATTCTTCAGATTATTATCCGGGAGGATTAATAAACAAAGATAATCCATAATTAATATTTATTAACTTACTCAGTATTATAAACAATTATTATCCTTACTTGATTTTAAAGAAATAAAACTTGTTTACAGCAAAGAATCAGAGAGCGGACCGGGAGCTTGAGCTACAAACACTAAATAACGACGTAAATGTTTCTCATTAAAGTCGAGACTAGGAAATACAGAAACATTGGTAAAAGAGTACATAGAAAAGAATATTGTTTTTGTGTAACTTGTAGGAGGATGAGTGGGGATGAGTTGGGATTAGTGGGGATGAGTGGGGGTGAGTTGGGATGAGTGGGGATGAGTGGGGGTGAGTTGGGATGAGTGGGGGTGAGTGGGGGTGAGTTGGGATGAGTGGGGGTGAGTTGGGATGAGTGGAGATGAGTTGGCATGAGTGGGGATGAGTTGGGATGAGTGGGGATGACGTGGGATGAGTGGGGATGGAGGGTGAGAGGTTAAACGGATGTCCGCCACATTAAAGGCTCATCTCACCCATGCTAACCGCTAATTATCAGTCTTAGTGGGTGGTGGAGGTGGAGGAGGTGGTGGTGGTGGAGATGGTGGTAATAGTGGTTGTGGTGGTATTGGTGGTGGTGGTGTTGGTGATGGTGTTGGTGGTGGTGGTGTTGGTGATGGTGTTGGTGGTGGTGGTGTTGGTGATGGTGGTGGTGGTGGTGGTGGTGGTGTTGGTGATGGTGTTGGTGATGGTGTTGGTGGTGTTGGTGTTGGTAGTGTTGGTGGTGGTGGTGTTGGTGGTGGTGGTGTTGGTGATGGTGTTGGTGGTGGTGGTGTTGGTGATGGTGTTGGTGGTGGTGGTGTTGGTGATGGTGTTGGTGATGGTGTTGGTGGTGGTGGTGTTGGTGATGGTGTTGGTGATGGTGTTGGTGGTGGTGGTGTTGGTGATGGTGTTGGTGGTGGTGGTGTTGGTGATGGTGTTGGTGGTGGTGGTGTTGGTGATGGTGTTGGTGGTGGTGGTGATGGTGGTGGTGGTGGTGTTGGTGATGGTGTTGGTGGTGGTGTTGGTGATGGTGTTGGTGGTGGTGGTGTTGGTGATGGTGGTGGTGATGGTGGTGGTGGTGGTGGTGTTGGTGGTGGTGTTGGTGGTGTTGGTGGTGGTGTTGGTGGTGGTGGTGTTGGTGGTGGTGTTGGTGGTGGTGGTGTTGGTGGTGGTGTTGGTGATGGTGTTGGTGGTGGTGGTGTTGGTGATGGTGTTGGTGGTGGTGGTGTTGGTGGTGGTGGTGGTGGTGTTGGTGTTGGTGATGGTGTTGGTGGTGGTGGTGTTGGTGATGGTGTTGGTGATGGTGTTGGTGATGGTGGTGGTGGTGGTGTTGGTGATGGTGTTGGTGGTGGTGGTGTTGGTGATGGTGTTGGTGGTGGTGGTGTTGGTGATGGTGTTGGTGGTGGTGGTGTTGGTGATGGTGTTGGTGGTGGTGGTGTTGGTGTTGGTGGTGGTGGTGTTGGTGTTGGTGTTGGTGGTGATGGTGTTGGTGATGGTGTTGGTGGTGGTGGTGTTGGTGGTGGTTGTGTTGGTGATGGTGGTGTTGGTGATGGTGTTGGTGGTGGTGGTGTTGGTGATGGTATTGGTGGTGGTGGTGTTGGTGATGGTGTTGGTGGTGGTATTGGTGGTGGTGGTGTTGGTGATGGTGTTGGTGGTGGTGGTGTTGGTGATGGTGGTGTTGGTGATGGTGTTGGTGGTGGTGGTGTTGGTGATGGTGTTGTGGTGGTGGTCTTGGTGATGGTGTTGGTGGTGGTGTTGGTGGTGGTGGTGTTGGTGATGCTGGTGTTGGTGATGGTGTTGGTGGTGGTGGTGGTGGTGGTGGTGTTGGTGGTGGTGGTGGTGGTGGTGTTGGTGATGGTGTTGGTGGTGTTGGTGATGGTGTTGGTGGTGGTGGTGTTGGTGATGGTGTTGGTGGTGTTGGTGATGGTGGTGGTGGTGGTGGTGATGGTGGTGGTGGTGTTGGTGATGGTGTTGGTGGTGGTGGTGTTGGTGATGGTGTTGGTGGTGGTGGTGTTGGTGATGGTGTTGGTGGTGGTGGTGTTGGTGATGTTGTTGGTGATGGTGTTGGCGATGGTGGTGGTGGTGGTGGTCGTAATAGTGGTTGTGGTGATGGTGGTGGTGGTCGTAATAGTGGTTGTGGTAGTGATGGTGGTGGTGGTTATGATGGTGGTGGTGGTGGTGGTGATGGTGGCGGAGGTGGAGATGGTGGTGGAGGTGGAGATGGTGGTGGAGGTGGAGATGGTGGTGGAGGTGGGGATGGTGGTGGAGGTGGAGATGGTGGTGGAGATGGAGATGGTGGTGGAGGTGGAGATGGTGGAGGTGGAGATGGTGGTGGTGGAGGTGGAGATGGTGGTGGTGGAGATGGTGGTGGTGGAGATGGTGGTGGTGGAGATGGTGGTGGTGGAGATGGTGGTGGAGATGGTGGTGGTGGAGATGGTGATGGAGATGGTGGTGGTGGAGATGGTGGTAGTGGAGATGGTGGTGGTGGGGATGGTGGTGGAGGAGTTGGTGGAGGTGGAGATGGTGGTGGTGGTGAAGGTGGTGGTGTTCGTGGTGGTGGTGGTAGTGGTGGTGGTGGTGGTAGTGGTGTTGATGGTGGTGGAAGTGGAGATGATGGATGGATTGGTGGTAGTGATTTTCATGATGATTTTGGTGGTATTGTGACCGTGATTGTGGCTGGTAATGGTAGTGATGGAAATGACTGAGGTACTGGTAATAACAGTTATGGTGGTGATAGTGAGGCACTAGGGGGAAGGAGAAAAGAGAATGAAGGAAGGTGGAAAAAAAGACGAAAGAATGAGGGACAGAGCAAAGCAGCAATTCTGACTAGGTAATTTACACATATATTAAACTATAATAATTGTACTTATGTGGACCTCTAGCTAATTAAACTTACACAGAACAACCAGATGTTTACTGGCCAGTGCCACTAAACATCTGCTCGTGTTCAGTCTTACTAGGATCTCCGGATGGGCAGCGTCCACAATACAGGCAGCCTTAAAGAACTCTCATACAGACCATTTCATTCCTTTCAATCTTACTACGAGGGAGACTTGTTATTTGAGTAGACACTGTTCCCGTTAATTTGTTAATTTTGTTAAAAACTTCGTGTACCATAGAAACTCTTCTAGACCACTTAGAAATTTAAGTAACAAGCTCAAAATCGAAACATTTACACAATACCAATGTTTATTCTGTTCCCTTAAGGTGTTCGGGATGTATTTAATCTGAAACCTAGCAATAATTTATAAATGTGTTTTTTGTATAATGCTATTATAATAAAAAAGAAGCGTTAAACCTAGAAGGGTCATACAGCGCAGCAGGGCAGGGAAGGGTGCTGGGGTATTGGGTAGCAAGAATGAGAGGGGTTATTAGGTCATGGAGTGCAGCAGGGCATTGGAGAGTACAGGGGTAGTGGGTAGCAAGAGATTGAGGTAGAAAGGGCCGTGAGGAGTGCTAAAGGCATCATCATCAGAGTTTATGTAGTAAATCAGTTGCTGTCAAAAAGTGAATGACTTTTTGACAGCAACAGACTTAGGATAAAGGGGAAACCTGATGGTGAGGGGAAGCTGACCAGTAGGTCCCTGTTGAGTAAAGTGCAGACTGCTTTGGCCCCTTGGGTATGCTGACCCCCATTACCATTCGAGGGAGAATGCTAGTACAACGGACGTGGGAGCTGAACCTAGGACGACGCACTGCCGATAACCGTCTGTCAGGAGTGGGATCTGGTTAGGAAAGATTTAGCAAAGCTGCACAAATTTGCATTCCCTAGGTCCCTCGGGTGCACCGGGCGAGACTATGACTTGTATATCTTCTGTGATGCCTCCTCCTGGGCATATGGGGTAGCAGCATACTTGGTGGGCAGGGACTAGGTCAATCTGGCGGCCTCCAGCACGAGTGACCTAAAAGAATGCTCAATCCCAAAGCTAGAACTCACATTAATGTTGCTGTGAGCAAGACTGGGAAAGTACGAAAAGGAAATGCTGAGTAACCTAAGAGTGATGCACACATGCATGTGCAGACACAGAAGTAGCCTTACACTGGGTCCAGAACGACAGGTCCAAACTCCCTTATGTCAGGAATCGGGATACGGGAACTACAGCCAGTATCTACAATTTTGTATGTACCAACAGATCAAAACCCAGCTGACCTGATCAGCAGAGGGGTGACACACAAAAGCTGGGCAAGAGCGAGATTTGGTTCATAGACCCGGACTGGTTACCAGCGAAGGAGGGCTGGCCTGAACAGAAATTCGAGGAGATTATCAGCAGCCTCGTACATTTCGTGGGGAAGCCACGCACCGAACTGTTTGACCCCAAATGCTATTTATTCCTCAATTTAAAAGGTGATTTAAGTCCAAAAGGTACTGGACGGAAAAACTTATCATCTGTATGCATCTAGGCGACAGGAGCAATAAGCTGGCCCCGCTTTTTGTTTTGTTCCTGGATTATCGTTTTAAAGAAAGACAACAATGCTAAAGCTCAGTTATGGGGAAAAAACCCCGTGTTACGGGAAAAAGGATGGGTGTTCGGGTTAATGATACAAATGTGTAAATCATGCATGGGGGTTGGAGCCCTAACTTTCTTTGCGAATTACTGGGGGAAAGGGGCCGGGGGCAGTCAAAAAAGGGGATATGTTTCACCATCTGCCGGCGGGGATGGCGGGGCCTACCTTCCAGGGACCCCGCTGCCTCGGGGTGGGTGATAGTAACAGTCCCGGGCGTGGTATAGACTATACAGGGGGTATCACTGAAAGCCATGGAAGAAATACCCCGAAAGGTATGGGGCTGCCTGTTTGTGCAAATCCGACCGTGCATTTTTAGTTGATAGAAGATATGCCCCTTTTTATTTGGAAATGGCAAAGCCCGCAAAAATTCTTTTTGGGCATGGGGGGGTGAGAATTCAAAAAGATGGAATGGAAATTCAAGCTCTAGACCCATGGCAAGGGGCTATGGGCGTGGTGGGCAAAAATTGGGGCATCCCAAAATTTCATGGCAAGAGGGGGAGACTGAAATTTTGGACGGGCTTGCCGAGATAGGGCGAGATTCAGGCCCTTGCCTATGTAAAAAGGGGGGAGGCAAATTCCCCTTTTGGCCCGTTTTGGGGAAAGGTATTATGGGCGGACCTCCCCCCAATGAAGAATTGAACAAGGTAAATTGGTGAACGTTCTGAAAAAAAACCAGGTGAGGCCCTTTTTTTCCCTTTTCAAATTTTTTATGGGGCCAAAACCCTTGGGAAGCAAAGGGGCCGAGTCAAGGGGGCCCGGGGCGGGAAACAGGATCCCGGGGATATTGGCCATAGGGCTGGTGGGGTTAATCCCCAGATAGGTTTGGGCGGCTGGATGGGTGGGGGGAGAATAAATGGTTGGACCTGCCCAATCAAAGCTCTTTCCTCCGAGGTCGATGCGGGGGCCGGGTGATTAAACCGAGTCGCGCCAGAGCGACCGGGGGGGCCCGTCAACGGCGCTCAATCCAGCTCAATGGGAGGGCTTGAAGGGGGTTGGACTGATTAAATTTAGCGTCTACCATCGCCGGGGGGAGGATTAAAATTTTAAGTCTTCCACAAGCTCGGGGCCTATTCCCCCAAACAAAACCTTTTGGTGGAGGCAGAGATTTTACCCATTGATGTTTCCCCAAAAGGAAGGTTTAGGTAGGATTATACTTTAAAAAATATTAAATTAGTAAGGTATCCAGATTTTAAAAAAGTATTGGACCTCAATATAAGAAAATAAAAGGTAGCGAACCCTCTGCCGAACGGAGGAGATCAGGTCTCGACGCTAGCTCGTCCTTCTTGAACGTGGAAAGCATGGGGACATAGGTGAATGATTTTACTCTGCCCCTGGTTAAAATAACAGTCTCTTGGGATAGTTAAGCTATTCTGGGAAAATTGGTTATTTGAACTGTAGGTGGGGAGGACGAAACCCACAGACCAGTACGTTCACGGGGATCTCCTTTTTGATTAGTCTAGCAGCTAGTGTCACTTCCGAAATTTCAGGAATCCCCCGAAAACCAAAATCTCTAAGGTACAGCGGGATCCCAAAACCATTTGAATACTTGGGAAAAAGATTTTCCTGCATGGTGTCTTAAAAAGGGGCCAAGGGGTCTAGGTTACTGGGGTGGAATAGGGGGTTTCTGAACATATTCTCCCCAAATGTCTTTTCGTTCCCTATTACGAAAATCTTGCAAGTCACGCAGGGGAAAAGTGACCAAAAAACTCTGAGACTGGACGCTAACTCGGGTGTTGTCGGTGATGGTGAAAATCTCCCAGCAACGTTTTTGCGTCCCGGGTGACACGGCGAGCGATCGCACGCCCTTGAAAAAACAAAAAGTCTCCCCCGTTCTATTTTTCCGGTTTTCCCCATGGGATTCAGAATGCCTGCCTGGGTTTGGGATGAAAGCTGGATAAAAGACTCGAGAAAAAGGGGGAGGGGCTCATCAATGGAGGGTGAAGAAGGAACTTTACAAAAGCAGGGTTTCAGTAAAATTTAATTTTCCCGTCAAATTCCCGCGAGGGCTACGGAAAATGGGTGAATAAAAGGGGATAAAATGATTGGAAAATGATCGCTTTTCATTTAAGGGCCCATTAGAACAGACCAGGTAAGTCTAGTGCAGTGGGGGAAAAAGCAGACTGATAGATGAAGAAGAGTATGAGTCAGGGATCAAAATGGGGGGAGTCCGTATTTAAAACATGGAGGGTGAGGGGGCGAAAAAAGCCTCCAACTGGATGCCATTAGTCACAATGGGACCCCAGGGGAAATGGTGGGCTTAAAATCACCAAGTAAGAGAAGTGGTGGTGGTAAGGGTAAAAACTAAAAAAGGCAAAATCTGGGATAAAAAATTGAGAAGGAGAGAATAAAGAACATATTTGAAAACCCCACTTATTCAAGTGGATACGGGCTGCAGTGTAATGGGGTTGGGGAACAAATAGTTAAGTGGGAATATTTTTGGGAGAAGAAGGGCACCATTATAGGCCCCATCTAAAAAGGATCGAAAGAACAATAAATTATGGCCTGAGGGGGGTTTGGGAAAAAGGCTGAGTGAAAGGTTCCAAGGTTTAAGAAACCAAAGAAAAGGGAAAAACCGGGAAACAACACCCTGAAGCCCCCCGATTCCCCCTGGGCCCCGGGATTTTCCCCAAAGGGGCCATGTTTGGGAATGAAAAAAATACCAGGAACCCAAGGAAAGGGGCACCTACGGATAGAGGGTTGAAAATTAATGGGGTACCCATTGGAAGACTTTTCAAGCAGCAAGGCGGGCGTAAAGGGAATGGGTTATGGAGATGGAGGAAAGAGAAAAAACAGGGATGGATAAAGTGTCCATTAAAGGGTTTTTAGTCTCTGCAATTTTCTAAAGGGCCAATTTTTCCTAAAATTAAAGATGTCTGGGAAAAAATTAATTTAAAGGGGAATTTGGAAAGAAAAATTGGGATGAAAGGGATTTACCAAAGTCGGGTGTGGGGGACTAGAAAATTGTGGGAAGGAAAAAGGAAACCTGGAGGGGGCGAAGAGGGGGGAAAACTTGGGGGGGGACAGGGGGGGAAAGGGCATAGTATGAGGGGGAGGATAAACCCTCCCAAAATTGACCAGAGGGGAAGAAGAACTAGGCACAGAGACGGGAAAAGGTAAAGTGCGGAGGTGGAAAAAGGGGGAAGGGGAACAAGATTTGAGCCCTGGGGGGGTTTTGGACCGGAAGTAGAGGGCGATTGGTATAAGGTGTCTCAGGGTCTTTCAATCCGGGGTTGGAGGAAGGGCGAAGATGTGAAAACGGACTGAGTTGTAGTCAGGACATCAGACCCAAGGACAAAAAAAAGGATTAGATCCCAAGTGGTTTGGGAAGGGTAACAACAGAGGGGGCCCTGCAGAAAATGGGACCCCAGCAGTGGGGACGTTTGAAACACAGAATAAAACACGGGTGCCCCCCTTGGGGGCCCAGTGATAACTGCCATAGCAAAAGGAAACCTTCTCCTTTAAAGGAAGGGGTTTTCCCCCTCATTCAAGTAGACCGGCAACGGCGGGAATTACGAAGGTGGGGCCTCGGAAAATTAAGGCAAGAGGGGTTTGGGCTGCAAGATGTAAGGGGAATGGTAAACAGCCGGGGCCCTTCGGCTATAATCTGTTTTTGGCTGGGTGCCCAAAAACCCCAGCAATTTCTACCTGTTGCGGTGTGGGTCCCCCTTTCAATTTTGGGGCCGATCCCCCCGACGGGGGGGGGATTTCCCGGGGAAAAAACCAAAAGATAATAAAAGCCACATTGCAGAATGCGTCCCCAAAGGTGGGCAGGAAGGACATTATTTCCCACAAAGGTTGGGAGATCCGGGGTTTCCCAGCTGTTCAGAATGTCATTTTCAGTTTAAATTCTTTTTGGACTAGGGGTTTAGGGCAGTTTTGGAATTCCATTTAAAAGAATTGAGAAAAATTTTTTTCAATAGTAATAGGAGTAGTATCATTATGCAAAAGGAGAAAAGATCATAAAGCAAGGTAGCATTCTGGATAGTGAGATGAGCCACTCTTGGGAGCATGGGGTAAAATATCTTTCCCAAACAGGGCCCAGGGCCTTTGCCAATACTATGGTCAGAAAGTTTAGGCAGAAAAAAAGTTGGTCTTAAAGTAAAGAAACTTAGTCCATTGTGTAGCCCAAAACTGGCGTGGAAAATTGCATGACGTTTTGGTTTTTTCCCGGAAGTGAATGCAGAAGGTAACAAAAGGACATCATCAGGGGGTTGTCGTTGGCTTTTGGGGTTTTGGACCGGAGTTGGTCCGTCGAGAAGGGGCTGGGGGTTAAAATTGCCGTACCATGGGGAAAAGGCGGGCATAGTAAAAGGGGAGCGGAGGTTAGCCCTTTTGGGAAGGGTCAGTGAACCCCGGTACCTAAAAGGGGTGGGGCGCCCCAAACCAAGAGTACAGGGCATTAGGGTGCCCGAAGAGTGGTAAAAAGAAAGGGCGGGGTCAGAATGGGGTGCGGTATAAGGGGGCCAAAATAGTGGGTTCATGGTTTTGGGTTCTCCAGGGTTTGGGTTTACCCCTTTTCTTTTTTTTTTAAAAAAAAGAAAGAAAGAAAAAAAAATAAAAAAAAAAAGGGGGGGGGAGAAAAAGTTCCCAGGAAATAAAAAGGGCCGAAAATCTCCCCTCCCCCCAGGGGACCTCAGCACCCCAAATTTTTGGGTGCAGCAGGGAACCCCGTCCCAAACCCCACCCTTCATGCCAGTAAACCCCCCAACCCCGGGAAAACAACCCCCAACCCCGGGAAAATTTCCTCGGTGGACAAATAGGGCGCCCGGATATCAGCCCAAAAGCATACCTCCCAGCCCCCCCCTCGGAACCCAAAGGGGGTTTCCCAGGGTACCTGTCGCCCAGAAAAAGCCACCTCTCCGGGATACCGGAGAGGATGGGACCCAGGCAACCCAGATTCCCGGAAAACCCTACGCCAGGGAAAACCTAACAAAATTGGAGGGGCCCGGCCCCCCACCTGGGAACTGGGCGTCCGGGGGGGAAAAAAAACCCAAAGGAAAAAAGGAAAGGAGCAAAGGGGGGGTGGGAGGAGGAGGGGGAAAAGGAAAAGGGGAGGATGGGAGGAGGGGGATGGGAAGGGGGGGGGTAGGGGGGTTTCAGTCTGAAAAAAGAGAAAAAAACAGGTCTAATTTTTTAAGACCAAAAAACCCTCTTCACCCAAAAGGGCCCCCTTGAAGGGAAAAATTTTTGAATATACCATGCACATTTTGAAAAACATATTTATCATTTCTTTCATTTTTTGGAAAAAACTAAATTTTAAAAGGCCATCCTCTTTAAAATCTTTTGCATGCACTGAGATAGGGGCAGGCTGGGACTGTCCCTTAAAAATTGGATTTTCTTTTTGGATTCACACAGCAAAAAATGTGCCCTTCTAAAATCAGTTTTCTGGTTCAATAAAAAAGGGCCTTTGCCAGGCAGGGGGCAATTTAGCAATAAGCGGGAGACTTTTTTTCAGACGTGTCTTAACTAGTCTGCTACACTCTGGAGAAAACTCAAGTGGAAACGGCTCCCTTAGGACCCTCATAAATTTATTAATGAAAAAGGGGTTTATGAGTTCAGTAATGTGTGACTTACACCTGAGGATTAGTCGACAAAAATTTTTGAAGAACAGTTATTGGGAATTCAATTTGAATTACAGAACTACCTACAATAATACATTGTAAATGGATTTTAATGAAAAAAAGTGAATTTTTCCATTAAATAAAAAATAAACCCTTATGGAAAACTTTTTTTATTAAAGATGTTATACACTGTAACACCATTTCCTCACTATCACTTTGAAATTTGAGATTTTTTTTGTCCTTTCCTGATCCCCGGGTCGGAACTTCTGACCTGGGCGAGGCGTTGATGTAATATGATGATTTTTGAGCCTCAAGCCTAAAGATCAGTGTCATGTAAACACCGGAAACCCTTTCCCAACTTCACTGGATTTTAAAATTTCCCCAACACTCTTAAAAAAAAATAATTTTTTCGTTGGAAAATTTTTTCAAAGGGGATAAAGGATGCCCCCAAATCTTTTCTCTCAGGATTATCTTCGTCAACCCCTTTGAACATCTTCCCCCCCAAGACACTTATCCCTTTATTTGTTTTTGGGAATTTGGTCAGTGGTTTTAAATAAGATGTGATGTTATCGTCATTTATCGGCTTACCCGTAAACTCCATACATTTGGGAAATTTAATTCATCGACACAAAAACCCCTTTCCCCAAAGTGGCAGTGTTTCTTTCCCTGTTTCCAAACCCCTAAGATAATAGAAAATAATACTTTGCATATTACGGAAACATTTTGGGGGCCAAACTATTTATAATATAGACTCCCTTAAATTCTAAACCCAAAGGAATTTTTTGTGCCTTCTTTTTAGTATTAAGTGTTTGGCATTTACTGTGATTTTGGGTAGGGTTTTATTCATGTAATTGAGGGTCTTTTATTTGTATGGTAAATCGGGTTTTAATTATGGAAAATTCAGCACACACAGAGTGGGAAGAATGGCGGGTAATTGGTTCAAAAAATTACCATACACTCAATATATAAAAAGGCCCCCAAAAATTAAGTTAACTTGGGGGGGTTTCATAATGGGGAAATAAAGGGTAATTGTTTTTCGCCCCGGCATCGTTTGGGGATGAAGCACAAACGTGTCTGATTCAGCTCAAGGGTTCACGGGTTTTCATTAAAATTTTTTATTTAAACCCGAAAGGGGGGAAGAAAATAACCAAGGGTCAGGTCATAACACTTAAGGGCAGGAAGAAGGGGGAAATTTGTTATTGGCAACATAGATCCAGGGAGAGAAGTAGTACTTTTTTTGCAGGTGACATACAAGAAATTCCCTGTAAGGGGAAGAAATTAATGCTTGGTCAACACGGGGCCTACTGTAGGGGAAGAGAGGGTAACTATTAAAGGCAAACTCAGAGCACATTAAGAATTGGAACTTTTCTGAAAAGGGGAATAAAGACACAGACAGAACGGGTCGGGGGCTTAAAAATTGTCCCAAGGAAATAAGAAGATTGGCATTATCAGTATGGTCATCTTGTTAAAAATTTTTTAGTTTTTTAGATTCCCATTTAAATTCAGAGTAAATGGATAAAAGAAAGCAGAACAATGGACTTTTCCTTGGTTTTGGGAAAAATCCACAGTAGCATCTGGCTTGGCCCGGCGGAAACACCCGGGAAAAGTCCCCCGACGGAAAGGAGACAGGTTTTTCCAGGAAAATACGGGAATTCAAAGTGGAGTGTAGGAAGGGCCTCGGGGGTTCCCCTGAAAAAATAAAAAACCAGGCACAATTGGTGGGGGAAGGCAAGTGGAAGAGAGGTTGAAGGAAGTAGTTGGGCAAAAAGGAATGAAGTGAGACTGAAAAAACATCTGTTTTTCCCTCCATCTACAGCTTATCAGTGTCTTAAAAAACCCGGGTGTTCTCTTCAAACAAAACCATGCTAGCCAGTGGGTAATAAAAATTTTTAATATGGGGCTTGAAAAATGGGGAAAATTTTTAAAAATAGGGAAATTTAAAAATAAAGTTTAGTAGTTTTTTTAAACATCGTTGGAATTTTTTAAATAAATAATTGAAAAAATTTAACCCAATCTAACCAAACAATGCATTATTTAAAGCAAATTTTTATATCAAAGGGTCAGTCTGAATATATTTAAATTTTTAAAATCAATAATATAAAAGTATTTTTGTTATGTTCAAAAATTTTTTTTCGAATTTTATCATATAAAAAATATTCTTTCTCTTTTTTCGGAAAGAAGACCTTTCCTTTTTTGGACTTTTAAAATTTTAGTAATACCCATGGACACCCGGGAAAATTAAGGGGTTTATATATATATATGTATATATATATATTTTATATAACACACATAATATATATATTATATATATATATATTTATATATATATATATATATATATATATATATATATTGTGTGTTATATATACATATATATATACATATATATATATATAAACTCCTCTTTTTTATATACACACATATATATATTTTTTTATTTCCCGGGCCCCCTTCCCCCCAAAGGGAGGGTGGCCCCAAAAAAAAAAACTTTCCCCCATCATTCCTCCATCATGTCCTTTGGGAAAAATTCTTTACACACAGTTTTTAAACTGCAACATTCCCCTTTGGGGGGCAGGCACTGCCCCCATCTCGGAAATCAAGTCCGGGCCCGCCAGTTTCCTAATCCCTTCATAAATGTTACTTTGCTCACACTCCCCAGCTCAAGTTTAAAAACCATTTGTCTCCCCTTCCCCTAATATCAAACACGCTCCCCATGCCCCTGGAAGTCCCAAACCCCCCCCAAAACCTTTTCCCCCCCCCTCCAACCCCTTTCCCAGGGACCCCCCACCCCGCCTTCCCCACACAGACCATACACTCTTGGGCCCTTTTTGTTTCGCTCCATTCTCTCTACATGTCAACCACCTCAACAACCCTTCCCAGCCCTCTGGACAACAGTTTTATTAATCCCCACCTCCTCCCAACTTAAACCCCACAATTCTCTGGTTTTTTCACCACCATTGCCCCCCAGACAGACATCTCCACTGCCTCCCCCTTCTCCTCCTGCAACATTCCTCACCCCCCCACACCCTTATAAGACGTTGGTAAAACTATACTCTCATACATTCCCCCCTTTGCCTCAAAGGGCAAATTCTTTTTTCTCCCCGACTCTAAAAAACCACTCCCCTCTTTTCCCCCATCAATTCTATGGTTCACCTCATCTTTTGGCCCATCCCGCATCCACTCCCCAAAAATCTAATACGTTCCCCCCTCCATCTCTCCTCCAATCCCATTTAATCTTTCATCACCTAAAAACTTTTGTTATCCTCCCTAACCCTCTTTCCCCGTATTCATAAAACCCTTTTTTTGCACACCCCCACCCCAAATTCATCCCCCAATCTCTGCAACCTCTTAGAATCTCCCAAGGCACAGTGTCACGGCCCCCGGCAATTTACAACCCCCTTTGTGTGATTCTCTATCTTTTAACTCCCGCCTCTTTTTCCCCACCCCCCATTTAAACCCCTTCCCATCTATAAAATATTAAACAACCACGGGGACATCCCCATCCTTGTCAAGGCCTCTTTTTCATGGGGAAAAAAATTTTCCCCCTTTTCCCTACTCTAACCCCCCTCACTATCCTCGTAAAAACTCCCTTCCCGCTTTTAACCTCCTCCTTACACTTTTAACATCTGCCATTTTTCCCCCCTATCCACCCTGTCTTTCCCTTTTTCCCAAAACCCCAAAAAACCACGAGCCTCGGTTATCTAAATACTGTTCCCTTATATGTTTCCTTGCTTTAGTCCCACATAAATCCCCAAAATTTGTTTCATTTTCCATTTAAATCTTCCCCTTAATTCTTTCCCAAATTTTAACTCTACCATCACTTTAAGGGACCTCAACAGACTTATCCCCCATAATTTTCACTCTCTTTTTCCCCTTTGCCTTTATACAAAGGAACTTCCCTCTCTCTGCCAAAACCCTAGGTACCTTACCCTTTCCCCATTTAAAAATAATTTTCCCCCTCCAAAATATATCCCCACCTGCTTTTTCATTTTTTTCTTTTCCCCTCAATCCCGGGTGCCTTACCCCCCTTTATTTTCCCTGCCTCCGAACTTCCCCCATCACAACAATCTTCCTCACTCCCACAAAATGTTTTCCTCCTTCCCCCAACAAAATCACAGCTTCCCCATCTTCATCAACATTTAACAATTCCTCAAAAAATTCCTTCCATCTTAATACCTCTAACCCCCTTTTCCCCTCCCTCCTATTTTTTTAATTGCAAATCCATTTTGTTCTCTAGGCTTTCTTAATTTTAATCTCACTCCAAAAAATTTTTTTTATTTTCAGCAAAATTTGTTAAAAAATCTCACCACTCTCTCATTTATCTTTTTACATTTAAACCCCCACCCTCTCTTTCTTTTTTCTTAAAAATTCTCTTCCCCCCTTCATCACTTCTACTTTGTAAAAACTTCTCATATCTTCTTTTTTTCCATAAATCTCTTTACTCCCATTCCCCCAATCGCTCCTCTTCCCTCCTGCCCAAATTTTCCCGTAACCAAACTTCCTGAACATCTAAACTTTTTAAAAATACCCCTACCTCTTATTTTTTCCCCTTTTTTCTCAAGCCCCTCATCCTCCAATTGTTTTTTTTACCCCCTTCCTCCCTCTTTTAGTTTATAAACCTTACCTCCCCTCTTCCCCGATGCTTTATTCTCCCTTTTTATCCCCTCCATTCCTCTCAATTTGGGTTCACAACTTGAAAATGATCCCAAAAATATCTGTGGCCCCTCTATAAACATGTACATCCCCAAGTCTACTCCCCAGTCTTTTTTAAATAGCAACGCTCATCTTGCCATATAGGACAAGCGAAAATTTGTGTATGCAATAATTTCGCCAAAATCATTCTGAACCTAACGAAAAAAATATATTTCACTGTGTTTATTTAGTATTAAATTATTGTAAACAAATCTAAAATATATTTCGTCGGGTTAGGCTAAAATAAATTGTTTTTGTTATAATAAGGTTAGGTAAGTTTTCTAAGTTCGTTTTGGTGCAAAATTATAAATTTTTACATCAACAATAATGAAAAAAATATATCTTTAAACGTATAAGAGAAAATTTTAGAGAAGACTTAATTTTAAATGAGTTCTTGCTAATTGACCAGTTTTACATATTCGGCACGACATATATATATATATATATATATATATATATATATATATAATGTCGTGCCGAATAGGCAGAACTTGGGATCTTGGCTTAAATTGCAACGCTCATCTTGCCATATAGGACAAGTGAAAATTTGTGTATGCAATAATTTGGCCAAAATCATTCTGAACCTAACGAAAAAAATATATTTCACTGTGTTTGTTTAGTATTAAATTACTGTAAACAAATCTAAAATATATTTAGCTGAGTTAGGCTAAAATAAATTGCGTTTGTTATAATAAGCTTGGGTAATTTTCTAAGTTCCTTTTGGTGCAAAATTATAATTTTTTACATCAATATTAATGAAAAAAATATATCTTTAAACGTGTAAGAGAAAATTTTAGAAAGGACTTAATTTTAAATGAGTTCTTCCTAATTGACCAGTTTTATATATTCGGTACGAGATATATATATATATATATATATATATATATATATATATATATATATATATATATATATATATATATATATATATATATATATATATATATATATATGCGCATTTATGTGGACATATATGTATTCATGTGTATGTAAATAATGAGCTAGGAAAATGTAACTTGCTTCTTCATGTAAGTTATTCTTGTAAACAGAAGAGAGAGATAGAGAACCTGACATACGTCGCAGCTCTCATCTCTACACGTCTTCTCATATGTGGGTCACACTCCGCCTCCTGCCATAAATGTCACGTTGCCTGACAGCCTGCAAGACAGGCGACACGACGTGAGTGCCTGTGCAGTCTTGTTAGAGGGCATACGTAAACATCAAGCGAAGAGTCTAACGGGTAGGGCGATTATGCTTATTTTGTTTAGGCTTTCCACACACGCTCGCATGAAATTCCAAGACATAATTACACAAGCACTCCGGGATAAACATTTTTTCCTTCCTGCTATGTATCCCATGATATACTTTACTACCTTACTTGCCATTCCAGTTGCTCCTCTAGGCTGTATCCTGATCTATTATGTAGTGTATCAGGTGTCTTCTTGCATGCAAGAGGGATTTAACAAACTTCATAAATTGATTGATAACAGCAATAATCATAAGCATCCATGCTCGCAAGATAGAATGAAACTCGCCAAGTAAGTACAAACTTCAGAGAACATGAATGCAAATACATCTGGACAAATGAAAGTTGAAAATATAACGATGCTAACAATTGGAATTAAATGACAATAGTGTTTACACTTCGGACATCTTTATTTGGGTCCAGGAACATTGGTCACTCATCAAGATCCCCAGTCGACGTGTGTCCTTTCATCCACCTCTCGACAAGCTGTAAGACTGGTCCGACTAGACACTATTTAAATTAAACCCCAGCAAGTACAAAGTTATGTAATTTGGTAAACACAAAGCTCAGAGTGGGACTGCATTCTGAAAGGAAAAAGGCTGCAAGCCTAACTCAATAGGCATTTATAGGTGAACAAAGTTCTAAGCATGTCTCCTTAGATACGCATCTATATAATAACCTCGGCCTCAAAATCGACCAGGCTAATTTAGGATTAGCTTTCAGGAATCTCATGGAGAATTCATTCACGGTACCGTAAACATATCCATTTTGGAGTTTGCATGAGTGTATAGAATCCCATCTGATCATGCATGTCATTAAACTGGAAAAGCAAAGGTATATGGAGCCAAGAGGGCTTTTTGAAGTATTTCTTCAGACAATGAAGTGGTTGAAGGAGGAGCTATATCAATATTTATGATTAAGTGTGATACGGCTCACAATAACAGGAGAGAGATCAGAATCAGAGTCACGACCCTGCACCACAAATAAGTAAATATATATACACGCAAATCCTCATTCACACGTAACCGAGTAGCATGTTCTGTTACTGTAAAGTAAAAGGACACAAGTGCAACTAATGTGACATTTTTATTGTGGCTACGTTTTGCTCTTCAGGAGCTTTATAAAGCTGTTACAAACAATATATGGGCACAGAGGGAATATAAAGGCTTAGAGAGGTGAAATACTAGTGGTCGTAGTAGTAGTAGTAGTAGTAGTAGTAGTAGTAGTAGTAGTAGTAGTAATATAAGTTGTAGTAGTAGTAATACAATTAATTTGCACATGAGTAAAAGGATATAAAAGCTAGTACTTGGGTAGCATAAAAATAAGTACAGTGTACTTGGAACACCTAAAGTCCGAACACTTCGCCAACATCATCCCTTCAAGCGTCACTTGGTTACGTTACGTGGACGACGTCCTCGTAATAACTCCCAAACGTTTTGATGTATGGAATCTTCAGGCAAGGCTCAACGCAGGTGAACCAGCGATCCAGTTTACATTTGAAGAAGAGTCCAATGACAAGCTACCTTTCCTCGACGTCCTCATTCACAAAGTAGACAACAACCTAAGATTTCAAGTTTACCGGAAACCCACCAATAAAAATGATCTATACACATTTATTCCAGTCAAGATACTAAGACCAAAACAGACATCATCGGGTTTTTTCTAAGAGCATGCCGAATTTGTAGTCCTGAGTTTCTCTACTTTTCCTTCCTTTTTCATCAAATATTGAAAGAAAAGAGCTCTTCAGATCATTAATTCTCCACGCATCAACACCACTCCCAACAAAGTTATAATTCTTCCCAACAGCCAAGTTGCACTGAACGTTTCTAAAGTACTTTCACAAGCTAACACCAGAGTAACTAATATTAGAATTAATAATGTATCCTTAGACCTTGATATAGGTAGGCTTAGACTTTGATATAGGCTTAGACCTTGATATAGGTAGTTTTCCAGCACTTCAATAAAGGATCTAACCAGGACAAAATCAAAGCACCACGAACTAGTCAACGCAGGGGTTTACACTATACCCTGTGGAGGCTGCGACAAGATTTATGTAGGTGAAACAGCAAGAAACCTCGACACCCGCCTCAATGAACACATTTATGCCTGTAGGAATGATAACTTGAATAACGCCTGTATACAACACCGGAATTCCAAAAATCATCTCATGAAATTCAGGGACGCCCAACTAGTGATCAAAGAAACTAATTTCCGCAAACGCAAGTGCCTAGAATCAGCACTAATAGCTGTTTCTAATGCAATTAAACAAAACAAAGGCAGCTTCACTATCTCTGAAGCCTTAGCAAGAATCCTCCTGAAAACAGTAAACCCTGCCATCACATAGTCTCTCCTGTTAATACTACACAAGCACATTACAAAGAATGAACACTGAAACAGACCTTCTCTAATTCAACCTCCAATAAAAATATTTGTCAAGCTTATTTTTATGCTACCCAAGTAATAGCTTTTGTATCCTTTTACTCATGTGCAAATTAATTGTATTACTACAACTTATATTACTACTACTACTACCACTAGTATTACACCTCACTCTAAGCCTATATATACCTTCTGTGTCCATATATTGTTTGTAACGGCTTGACAAAGCTGGAGAGCGAAACGTTGCCACAATAAAAATGTCACATTAGTTGCACTTGTGTCCTTTTACTTTACATTTTGATAAATTAGACACATGTGCAACTCTTGGGTATCTTTATTGAGGAAACGTTTCGCCACACAGTGGCTTCATCAGTCCATACGTAGGAGAAACTTGAAGAACAGGAGGAGAATGAGGTAATCAGTCCCTCAACCTTGAGTCGATGTGTTCAGTCCATCAATCTTGAATAGAATACGGCATATGAGCGGAGAAGCAGCTTATAAACCGTATGGCAGGAGAGGAGCAGCAGGAGGATGACAAAGATGATCCCATGTATCAGAAACCTTCCCTATGAGGATAGACTAAGGGCCCTGAAACTGCACTCTCTAGAAAGACGTAGAATTAGGGGGGATATGATTGAGGTGTATAAATGGAAGACAGGAATAAATAAAGGGGATATAAATAGTGTGCTGAAAATATCTAGCCTAGACAGGACTCGCAGCAATGGTTTTAAGTTGGAAAAATTCAGATTCAGGAGGGATATAGGAAAGTACTGGTTTGGTAATAGAGTTGTGGATGAGTGGAACAAACTCCCAAGTACCGTTATAGAGGCCAGAACGTTGTGTAGCTTTAAAAATAGGTTGGATAAATACATGAGTAGATGTGGGTGGGTGTGAGTTAGACCTGATAGCTTGTGCTACCAGGTCGGTTGCCGTGTTCCTCCCTTAAGTCAATGTGACCTGACCTGACTAGGTTGGGTGCATTGGCTTAAGCCGGTAGGAGACTTGGACCTGCCTCGCATGGGCCAGTAGGCCTTCTGCAGTGTTCCTTCGTTCTTATGTTCTCTTATGTTCTTATGTTCTTCGCTTGCCTAATTCTTGGGCACGACCTACTTCCACATTGAACAAATGTGACACCACCTATGACTGCTGCTCCTCTCCTGCCATACGGTTTATAAGCTGCTTCTCCGCTCATATGCCGTATTCTATTCAAGATTGATGGACTGACCACATCGACTCAAGGTTGAGGGACTGATTACCTCATTCTCCTCCTGTTCTTCAAGTTTCTCCTACGTATGGACTGATGAAGCCACTGTGTGGCGAAACGTTTCCTCAATAAAGATACCCAAGAGTTGCACATGTGTCTAATTTATCAACATGTCGGTTCTCTGAACTATTCATCTACAAACTTTACATTTTGTCGGTAATTCTACCAACAAGAATTATTACATGTTCTGTTACTGTAGCAACCAATACAGTATATCTAATTATACATGAATAAGAGTTCAAGAATTAATTTTATAAGAGAAATTTAAGGCAAGATGGTACATGAGGGAAGAGAGAGAGAGAGAGCAGTATTTACAATGAAATAAATAACATGGAAACACACACACGCACAAAAATAGAATGGAGAAAGAAAATGAATATACAATGAGAGGGAAAATTCGAAAATGACATAGTAGGCAAGGCAACAACACAGCCCAAGCTGATGCATACCCACATAAAATAAAATTTACGGTATATAATGAAATAGTAAAACTTACGAAGGACAGGGGGGGTGGGAAATGCCACAAATTATATACAGAGTTCAAAGAGGTTTCCGGCACGGAATTGGAAGTGGTGATGAGATGAGAAAACCGCAGAAGTAAAGATTACACGACATTCGAAAGGTTAAAAAGGAATTGAGAATGGTTGAAAGGAATGAAAATCAGGTAAATGCAGTTGGAGAAGAGATGTGCAACCTATACCAACGATATACATGTCGAAAAAAAACAAGGCAAGTGCAGGCAACTGAAAAAAATGTGACCCAAGTGTAAATTATATGTATTTCGGCAGATCCGAGGAAGTTATCTCTGCATTTCATAATATCAATCGCTAATGTTGCCTGAGATTTTGAATGGAATCAGAAGTGGCATTCATAAACTATCATACTGAAACTATTATCCAAATTTCTTCAATAAAATTTACAAATTAAGACATACACGGTTTAAAGTTGATTCAATCCTTTCAAAGAGACTAAAAATACCAATATTCTAAAATACACAAGCACATCAAGCTTGATCCCACTCAGAGGTTCCACCTTCATATAATGTACACGGAAGACTTGATGGTAATTAATTGCTGCACTCACAAATTATAACATGAAAAGCAGCATTTAAGTTTTTCAAATTTCTTCCAAAGAGAAGAAATAAATACGCTAAAATCAATGCAAACATCTGTATTAGTAATACTGATTAGCTTACAGGAAAAATAGCAATGTGTATATAAGCCTCGTATACATTACATACAAATAGTCCTGAGGGAATATAGGTGTTAAAGGCGACTTATTTCTTATTAGAAGAAATATTCTTTCATTACACAGAAAATTGGCACATGATAATTTACACAACAAGAACCAGTTTTCCCTTGAGGAAAACACATCAGAATCAAGGAAATTTATGCCTACGCAGCCTAAACCCATGGAACAATTAACCAATTTCATACGATGTGTCAACCACTGAAGATAAATTCCGTTTACACTTGTTATATTTTCTCTGAGGAAAGTGTTAAACCCGTATGGGTCGTAGGGCGTCAGAGCAATAGAAGGCATTTAAATTCGATTCAAGCAAGTTCCTTGAATCAAGAGCCTCTCAGTAACATCAAGGGAAAAATAATGCAATGAGGTAAATTAATATTATGCTTATACAACCATATTTCTAATATTCCTCTATTATGGCCAGTAATAGTTCTTCAACTCTATATATCCTTGGTTAGGTCTCACTTAGACTATGCTGCTCAGTTCTGGTCACCATATTACAGAATGGATATAAATGCTCTGGAAAACGTACAGAGGAGGATGGCAAAGATGATCCCATATATCAGAAATCTTCCCTATGAGGATAGACTGAGGGCCCTGAATCTGCACTCTCTCGAAAGGCGTAGAATTAGGGGGGATATGATCGAGGTGTATAAATGGAAAACAGGAATAAATAAAGGGGATGTAAACAGCGTGCTGAAAATTTCCAGCCAAGACAGGACTCGCAGCAATGGTTTCAAGCTGGAAAAATTCAGATTCAGGAAGGATATAGGAAAGCACTAGTTTGGTAATTGAGTTGTGGATGAGTGGAACTCCTGAGTACAGTTATTGTGGCTAAAACGTTGTGTAGTTTCAGAAATAGGTTAGATAAATACATGAGTGGGTGTGGGTGGGTGTGAGTTGGACCTGACTAGCTTGTGCTACTAGGTCTGATGCCTTGCTCCTTCTTTAAGTGGAAATGACCTGACTAGGTGGGTCATTGGGCTAATCGGGGGGAAGGACATGGACCTGCTTCGCATGGGTCAGTAGGCCTGTTGCAGTGTTCCTTCTTATGTTCTTATAACCTAGCATTGTGCATTGGACACTCAGTCTTGCAGATATTCTTATCGATCTTTCCCGTGATATATTTCACAAGAGCTCAAATTTTAAAGCCGATCGAATATGGCGTTCTTGAGCAACACACACACACACACACACACACACACACACACACACACACACGCACACCAAAAAAAAAAAAAAGAAAAAAAAAATGCAAATCAAGCGAAACTGTTGCTGAAAAAGTTTCGAGAAAAAATATTAAAGCTTCTTCTCGTTAAACCTAAAACGCCATAAATCCTCTGAATTTTATATTTTCCAGTTTTTTATATTTACATTCTGTTTAAAATTCTCTTAAATCCTCAAAGAAAACAATATTTTAGGGATTTATTTAAAAAAAATTTGTTCAGACTGGCGCTCACGCAGCTCAAAACTAATGCGAATATACTTTTAATCAAGATATACCACCATTTACAGTTTAAATCTGATTGGGAATTAATTTGCTTAATATTGGCATTTTAAATCTACACAGCTCGAAGTGGTCGACAAACTGTTTTAATAAAGACCACCAACGATAAGAATCTGAAGCAGAAAAGACATTTACTGATCTGATGTCAACAATTCGTTATTTTGACTCTTCCAGTAAGAGAGTACCTTCTATTTAGGACTTAACATTTGTTTTATCATTTCAGTTACAGAATGGATCGCAGATAATATTTTGAAGCCAATTAGAATAAGCATTCTTTAGTTATTGAATGAACAGTGAATATCATGATTTATTCAAGAAAATTGGCGTATTGAGGCTTCTGGTTCCCACTTGCAGCGTGAACTTTGTGTTTTGGAAGCCAAAACATGGGTAAAAATTTTTTTTTTTTTTAATCTTAACTTCTTTATTGCATGATTGTAGAGGATTTTAAATAGAATGTAAATGAGAAATGTAAACTGGAAAAATAATGTGAATATTACACAATACACAGATAACCCCACAAAGTTTCGGTCAGACACAGACTGTTTACAAGTCACACTCGACTGAAAAAAGGAAACGGCCAGAATATATACAAGAAGGAGAGGGAGAAGAAGGGAGAGGTAATGGTAGTGGAAGTAGAGGTAATGGTAGTGGAAGTAGAGGTAATGGTAGTAGTTGTAGTAGCAGTACAAGTAGCAGCAGTAGCTGTAGGAGTATTTAAAGTGGAAGTAGTAATAGCTATTAGAGGAAGCAGTAAGAAGGTAGAAGAAATGGAAGAGGTAAACTAGTGACGAAATAATAGCAGAAATAGTAGTAGTGGTGGTGGTGGTGCTGGTTTTGGTAGTGGTGGTGGTGGTGCTGGTTTTGGTAGTGGTGGTGGTTATGGTGGCGGTGGTAGTAGTAGTAGTGGTGCTGGTGGTGCTGGTGGTGGTAGGATATCAGTTTGGCGAAAAGGAAGTGTGATATCTAAAGAACAGTATTGCTAAGATTAAGGCAGCGGGAAATAAAAAAAAAATCTGTTTAGCAACAGAGAAGAGTTTATAAAATTCGGGAGGTTGCCAAAGCGAGAAAATGATCAGTGAAGAGTGGAAATTTCTTAATCTAATATACTTCAGAGTCATAGACGGCGATTGTTCTGAGAAACACACACAAGAATGCTTTTCTTGCTAGAGAGATTATGGTAAGAAAAGTAGTGAATTTAGAGTACATGCCACTTTGCACTGGCTTACAATAAATGGAAATCGATAAGCCTTTGGCCGAACGATGGACATGTACTTAAAGGACAGAAAACAATGAGGTAGATCCCAGTTCAACTTTGAACTTGATGGAAGGATCATTAAGTTCAAGATAGTAGGAAGTGCAAAAGTGTGTTACAGGTGTTACAGGTTAAAACCTGTGACACCTGTGTATTGTATCTCGGGCAGGATGTATGGGATTATTGGCTTTCGTCAGTGCCCTATGCCCAAAATTTCTTTCCATGTGATAGGTGGAGACAATTCCCTCTGGCCAGCTCCAAAAGTTCAACACTCTTAATCTCGAAAAAGTATTACAATGCATTAATTTCACGCTAGTGGAAGCCTCTTGATTCGAGGAAATGAACTTTTCTTCCCCATGCTGGCATCGAACTTAATGCCTACGAGTCCACAGCAGCTATATAACACCTACCTGTTTAACGCCAGTCTCTGAAATATGACATTTGTACACGGTATCAGTTTTCCGTGGATGATGATGCTCGTGAAACTGATGGAAAGTTTGATGGTTATTGGCAATATATACACATATTGTGTTGCATATTTAGCAATAACTGGAAAATGCATTTTCTGGGCAATTTAAATTTTAAGTGCTGACGTGTACTACAGAGAAGAAACAATCACTTGATTCTAGATTTTGTAAGTTATCCCGTGTCAATGTTATTAATCAAATTGACTTGTGTGACTTAAATGGCGAATGCCTTTTATGATCAGAAATAATTCAAAGTGATCGTCTGTATTTGGTTTTCCTGGGTTAAATCAACGTGATGTTTTTTAATGTGCCCTCAAGACAATTGTTTAAATTTGAATGTTATTTAAACTTAGTTTACATAAAACTTAATTAGTTCCATATTTATTTACTTATTTACCCGCTTACTACTTATTTATTTACTGAACTTTCTTAAAAAAATGTGTTCAGTATTACTTGGAGAAAAAAATTGAATAATTTTGGCCTGTGTAAGTCCCAGTTTATATTTTGTAAAAACGTAAATACTGCTTGTCATGCGTTAATTTCTTAGTGCCGCTTCTGACCAGCTTCACCACTTTCATGCTGATAACTTACTAATACATCTTCTGAACGGCTTCACCACTTCCATGCTGATAACTTACTAATACATCTTCTGAACGGCTTCACCACTTCCATGCTGATAACTTACTAATACATCTTCTGAACGGCTTCACCACTTCCATGCTGATAACCAACAAATACATATTCTGAACGGCTTCACCACTTCCATGCTGATAACCAACTAATACATCTTCTGAACGGCTTCACCACTTCCATGCTGATAACTTACTAATACATCTTCTGAACGGCTTCACCACTTCCATGCTGATAACCAACTAATACATCTTCTGAACGGCTTCACCACTTCCATGCTGATAACCAACTAATACATCTTCTGAACGGCTTCACCACTTCCATGCTGATAACTTACTAATACATCTTCTGAACGGCTTCACCACTTCCATGCTGATAACTTACTAATACATCTTCTGAACGGCTTCACCACTTCCATGCTGATAACCAACTAATACATCTTCTGAACGGCTTCACCACTTCCATGCTGATAACTTACTAATACATCTTCTGAACGGCTTCAAGTTAATCTTCTTGTATATTTCTTTTTGTCTTTTGTAAAGAAGTGAATTAGATTTGGGATGGGTAACATGTTAATTCAAAATTTATATTGGAGAAATTAGGATATTAATTTTTTTTATGACTTACAAATGCCTCTCCTGTTTCCCCTCAAGTTTTCAACGGTAATATTCGACTTCATTGTTAGGTTATGGCGCACACAGGAAACTGGAGTTAAGAAGACGACAGAGAACAGAATATAAAAAGCACAGATGTTTACCTATGTAAAGATAATCAAAAATAAAGAGAAGAGTGACAGGTCATATGTAGAACACAGAATTTAATTTGTTTAACAGTTAGATGAAAAAATATATATATACATAAAGAGAATAACGAAGACTGAAGCTTTGGGGAATGAGGAAGCGGAAATCAGAACAAAGAAAATACTTGTACAGTTAATGGCAGGTGACTCAATGATGGATGACAGTTATATGTTAATGGTATACAATACAGACAAGATGAAAATTAGACACCTGTGTGACATCTGGGTATCTTAAATTGTAGACGTTTCGCCAACCAGTCTACGTTTTAAGATACCCAGAAGTCGTACATGTATTTTATACCATTCATGTACAACTTGTCAGACACTGCAGTATCATGGAGTCTTGGTACAGAAGACATCTACATAACCACCTTCACGACTACTGCAACTACTATTACCACTAACCCATCCCTTGGGTATGACGTACTTCCACTGGGGAATTCCGCCTACCAGTGACTATGCCCTCGTCTGCTACCCGTCCCTATCCACTGACGCCTACTTAATCGCCAGCCTCCTTGCTTGTACTCCAGAATCTCTACAACCACGGTGCTCTACACACCAACTCCAAGGGGAAGGGACTCATTACCTCATCTTCTGTATATAGTTCTACTGTGTTCAAGTTATGTCCTGGAATCTCTATTGATAAAGCCACTAGTTGGCGAAACGTCTACAATTTAAGATACCAAGATGTCGCACATATGTCTAATTTTCATGATAGTTATAGGAGAACTGATGCACATACCTGGGATTAAGTAGACCTATTAGATAATCACAAAAAACCTGCTTCGGTAAAATGTACAGTTAAACAGTCATGATTATCTGTAATTTCAGATATCAAAATAGCAGATTAAAATTAGAAAATTAATTAAAAACGGAAGTGAGGGAAGAGATAATGATGCATATATATGAAACTTATCCTTACTAATTGCATGGCAGGACGCGACATAATGTAATGAAGAAATATTTAGAAAATTAGGCCCTACTTTATTAAAATATCAACTGAGACCTGCACACAGTAGCACCAATAATACAACTCCAATTCCCAAATATTTCCCTAAGCTTTTAAGTTCCTGTCAGTAACTACCCTTTCACACTCTCCCCTAACCACACACCACAATTTCATCCCATCACCCAAAACCCTTTCCTACAGTTTCTCATTCTCGAAACAATTACCCGTCCTTCCCTATCCCTGTTGTGTGGCGATATATTCCTACCCTCCTCACTGCAACATGACGCTGCCTCACTCGCCCTATTAGATAATTCTTTACCTTCTCTGCCATTTATTCGATAATGCGCCCTGTAACACCCTCCTCTTCCCTCCCCTCATTGCCACCTTTCTGTCATTAGTCACACAGCTCAATTCTGGCTTCACATTTAGCCTTCCCCAGTGTTATTTAAACAGCAACTTCCCTACCTCTCGTATCTTAACATTAATTTCAATGCCACTCTATACCTTTTATCTCTTATTCACCCCGTTGAGCCCATTACTTAACTCCCATTCTCTACCACAAGCCGTGTTCAATAATTCTTCCTCTTTATCATCCCTTCACTTTTTCTCTGCTCATTCAACTCTACTTATCCCATCCTTCACAATTTTACGAAATTTACTCGTCATTCAAGCTTGAAGCCCATCCTTCACCCAGCATTGTGAGTTTCAACAACTACATTCACTGTCAGCCCCAACGCAAGCACATAGCTTCACCATTCTACCACTGCAATACATACACCAAGAATCACAATTTCCTCCTAGACAATCAGCATAACCACTTCATTTACTAGCAGTAACACCAATCAAACACCTACATCCTGCGTTACTTCTGCAACACATACTGCAGATACCACTGCAACACATTACGAAGCTTACACTCAGCATTTCCAACAACAAAACTTAAACCAAGAATCATGACACCCTCATCTACACCCACCATCATTACACCCTTATCTACACCTAACATCACTACAGCCTCGTCTTCACCTAGAATCACTTCACCCTCTTACATCCAGCATCACCACACACTCATACACCCAGCATCACTATAACTTCATACACACATCACTACACCCTCATCTACACCCAGCATTATTACACTTTCATACACTCAGCATCACTACACCCTCATACACCCAGCATGACTACACCCTCATACACCCAACACCACCACACCCTCATACACCCAACATCACAAATACACCCTCATACGCCAAGCATAACTACATCCTCATACACAGCATCACCACACATTCATCTACACCCAGCATCACCACACCGTCATCTACAACCAGCGTCATCACACCCTTATTTACACCCACCATCACCTCACCCTCATACAGCCAGCATCACCACATCGTCATACATCCGGTATCACCACAGTGATACACCCAGCATCACCACACAGTGACACACCTAGCATCACCACACCTTCATACATCCAGCATCACCACACCGTCATACACCCAGCATCACCACACTGCCATACACCCAGCCTCACCATACAGTGATACACTCAGCATCACCACACAGTGATCATCATCAACATACCTAAGCTCAGGGGTATATCTACGGATAATAGCGCCAATTGCAAGCACTGAAATTGCGCCCCTGTCCTAACATCTGACACCCATCTTTCAGAAAACTTTTCAACAAAATTAACTCAAAAATACAAGTCAAGATCGTTAATCTTTTAATTAACAAATTATGGCACTATATAAAAATTGCAAATGTACTTTCCTTGCTCTCACTGATGCAAATTGGTCTATGATGTGCTCCAATTCATTTTTTGTTTAGTTTCGTCTCTATACTCAGCAGAACAATATCACAGAGTCTGCCATTACCTATGGAGGCTCTCAAATACTTTCGTATTTGAGAGCCTCCATAGGTCATCATAGGTCATCTGAATGAAGAGCAAATGCTGCATCATGATGAACAAGATACATTTACAAGACTTGGTCAGTCCGTCAACCCTTGTGACGGACTCATCACATCAAAACTGTTTTGTATTGTTTCCGAGTTTGTATTCATCTGTATCTGACTGAAGAAGCCTGTTGTGCAGGCGATAAGTATCAGCAATAACGACAACCATGTGTTGCGAATGCATTTTATTCTTCAAAAGTGTAGTCCTTTCCCTGCTTTTCTCAAAGTAAAATAATACAAAGCTTAGAGCATTTTTTCTGTACTGTAATGAGCTATTTTCTTCCCATTGTTAGCATCGCTGTTGGGCCGTGCGGGCGTGCTGCGCAGTAGCTCCTGATTGAGTTGGCTTTTGCGCAGTGGTGACTTGTACTTAGCTCTGTGAAGACCTGTTTGCGCGCTCTCTACGAATTGAAGCAAGATGCCCTCCATCGAGCAACTTTACCAACAGCTTAAGGAAGAATTGAGGATGGCGAAGATAGAGATTCGGCGACTGACCGAGGAAAACAAGAAGATTCGTAGTCCTCCTGTTTTGAGTCCTCAGGTCAAGAAGGGAAACTGGTCAGTGGCTGGACAGCAGGGAACAAAGTTGACGAGCAAGAAGACGAATGGAAAGGTAGAAACGATTAAGAAGAAAGAGACTGCCGTGGAAACTGTTGTGGAAACATTTAATACATTCTCAGTGCTACCCGACGAATGTGAATCGACTACTGGGAAAGTCATGACGAAAGACATTAAGGAAGGTAAGAATATTGTTGTTGTTGGGGATAGCCAAGTTAGGTATATGGATAGGGCGTTCTGCTTGAAGGACAGGAGTAGGAGACAGAGTTAGCTTTCCTGGGGCTGGGATGGAGGATATTGTTAGCCGTCTGGATGACATCATGAGAGGTAATGGGAGCAATCCTATTATCTGTCTCAGTGCTGGAGGCAACGATGTTGGCAGACGTAGGAGTGAAGATCTGATTAGCAGGTATAGGTCAGCAATAGAAATAATTAGGAGTAAGGGTGGGAACCCTGTCATATGTGGTATTTTGCCAAGGAGAGGAGTTGGAAATGAATGGTTGTCCAGGGCAATTGGTGTCAATTGCTGGCTGGACAAATACTGTAAGGAAAATGCGGTAACATTCATTGACAACTGGGACCTCTTCTATGGCAGAAATGACATGTATGCCAGGGATGGGGTTCACTTATCTAGGTCTGGGGTGGTAGCACTGGCAACTGCAGTGGAGGGAGCAGTTAGGACTTTAAACTAGGAATAGTTAGTGGTATGGGTTTTGGCAGGAAAACAGTGAAGTCCCAGTGTAGTAATATTACGAGTTCTAGGGGAACTAGTAATAAGCAGAACGAGGTAGATATTGAAAAGCCAGGGACTTTGGGTGATAAGGACAGTAATAGGTTTAGTAGAAAAACAGAAATGAGCAGGAAGGGTAAAGAGAAAGGAGAGTCTTTCAATGTTTATTATGCTAATTGCCGTAGTGCTAGGAATAACATGGACGAGTTGAGATTAGTTGCTAGTGCAGGTAACATTGATGTATTTGCCTTAACTGAGACGTGGTTTAATTCAAAAAGTCGGGACATGCCTGCGGAATGTCATATTCAGGGCTTTAAATTGTTCCAAGTAGATAGAAGTATCGGGAAGGGGGGTGGGGTGGCATTGTATGTCCGAGATCGCTTGAACTGTTGCATAAAAACGGGTATTAAGTCTGAAGTAACACATACAGAGTCTGTTTGGATAGAATTTTCAGAGGGGCATGAAAAACTGATTTTAGGAGTGATATGCCGTCCCCCAAACTTAGATAGGGACCAAGGGAGACTACTATGGGAGGAAATTGTTAAGGCCACAAGGCACGATAATGTAGTAATTCTAGGAGACTAACTTTAGTCATATTGATTGGAATTTCTTGACTGGGAATTTAGAATCATACGTCTTCTTAGAAGTAGTTCAGAATTGTTTTTTGAAGCAGTTTGTGACAGAACCTACAAGGGGAAATAACCTGCTTGACTTAGTTATGGCAAACAATGAATCCCTTGTTAATAATTTAGAAATTTCAGAGGAACTGGGTGCTAGCGACCACAAATCAATTACATTTAGCATTGAATGGAAGTACGATAGTAGCGATAACTCAGTAACAGTGCCAGATTTTCGCTTAGCAGATTACGATGGGCTTAGAGAACACGTATCATCTGTTGACTGGGGTAACGAAGAGAGCTATCAATATGACAGTTTTCTGAACACTATACATACTGGTGAAAGAACGTTTATCCCATATAAAGAAATTAGATCAAATAGAAATGACCCAAAATGGATGAATAATAGGCTCAAATATCTACTAGGGCATAAGAAAGGAATTTATAGGCGTATCAAAAGTGGTGAGGGTCATCTTATGAATCAGTATATTGACATTAAGAGGGACATTAAAAAGGGGATAAGAAAAGCTAAACGGGACTATGAAATTAAAGTTGCTAGGGATTCTAAAACTAACCCAAAAAGTTTTTTCCAGGTCTATAGAACAAAAGTTAGAGATAAGATAGGTCCCCTTAAAAATAACTATGGGCACCTTACTGACAAAGAGAATGAAATGTGCTAGATTTTAAATAATTATTTTCTCTCAGTTTTTACACAGGAAGACACTAATAATATTCCAGTAATTAATTTTTATAGTGGGCTAGAAGAAGATAAATTATGCAACATCACAGTCACTAGTGAAATGGTTGTGAAGCAGATAGACAGACTGAAGCAAATTAATGTGCCAGGTCCTGATGAGGTTTTTTCAAGGGTTCTTAAGGAATGCAAAATGGAACTCTGTGAACCATTAACTAATATTTTTAATTTATCTCTTCAAACAGGTGTAGTGTCTGATATGTGGAAGATGGCTAATGTAATTCCTATTTTTAAAACAGGGGACAAGTCGTTACCGTCAAATTACCGCCCAATAAGCCTGACCTCAATTGTAGGAAAATTACTAGAGTCAATTATAGCTAAGATTATAAGAAGCCATCTCGATAAGCATAGCTTGATTAATGATACTCAGCATGGATTCACAAGAGGCCGGTCTTGTCTAACTAATTTATTAACTTTCTTCAGTAAAGCTTTTGAGGCTGTTGACCACGATAAAGAATTTGATATTATTTACTTAGATTTTAGTAAGGCTTTTGATAGAGTTCCGCACCATAGACTGTTAAAGAAAGTGGCAGCTCATGGCATTGGGGGAAAAGTGCTCTCGTGGATCGAGTCATGGCTCACTGACAGGAAGCAGAGAGTGTCCATAAATGGGGTTAAATCCGAGTGGGGATCTGTAACAAGTGGCGTTCCACAGGGATCAGTCTTGGGCCCGTTGTTGTTTATAATATATATCAATGATCTTGATGAGGGAATTACTAGTGTTATGAGCAAATTCGCCGATGACACAAAGATAGGTAAGATAATTGATTCAAACGTAGATGTTATGGAACTTCAGGAGGATTTAAACAAGCTCTATTCTTGGTCAGAAAAGTGGCAGATGCAGTTCAATGTAGATAAATGCAAGGTTCTGAAGCTTTGGAGTGCCCATAACCCTAGTACTTATAAGTTAAATGATGTAGAACTTAGCCATACAGATTGCGAAAAGGACTTGGGGGTCATGGTGAGCAGCAACCTTAAACCAAGACAGCAGTGCCTAAGCGTACGTAATAAGGCAAATAGATTACTGGGATTTATATCAAGAAGTGTAAGCAACAGAAGTCCAGAGGTCATACTGCAGCTTTATACATCATTAGTAAGGCCTCACCTAGATTATGCAGCTCAGTTCTGGTCTCCATATTACAGAATGGACATAAATTCGTTAGAAAACATTCAGCGTAGGATGACTAAAATAATACATAGCATTAAAAATCTTCCTTATGAAGAAAGATTGAAGACTCTTAAGTTACATTCACTTGTTAGACGAAGAATGAGGGGAGACCTGATCGAAGTGTATAAGTGGAAGATAGGTATTAATAAAGGGGATATTAATAAGGTCTTGAGGATATCTCTCCAAGAGAGAACCCGCAGTAATGGATTTAAATTAGATAAGTTTACATTTAGAAAGGACATAGGAAAGTATTGGTTTGGAAATAGGGTAGTTGATGAGTGGAACTGTCTACCTAGTTGGGTTATTGAGGCTGGGACTTTGGGTAGTTTCAAATTTAGGTTGGATAAGTACATGAGTGGGAGGAGTTGGATTTGAGTGGGACTTTCACATCAGAGCTTATTTCTTGGGTGGCATTGAAAATTGGGTTGGGCAAATGTTTTGTTAGTGGGATGAATTGTAAAGGACCTGCCTAGTATGGGCCAACAGGCCTCCTGCAGTGTTCCTCCTTTCTTATGTTATGTTCTTACGTTCTTTTGCCGAAATATCAAAAGTATCAGCAGTGAACGGCATCAACAGGTTTAATGTAATATTAATGGAAAAAAATAATACGTATCACCTGGGAGGATAGTGAGAAAGTGGCAACAAGCATCGCTAAAGCAGGAATAGAGTATGAATGAAGCATAAATTATGACTGGGGAATCAAAAAAATAAAATAAAAAGAAAACTAAGAAATGTCTGTTGTGATAAACTGGGAAATAACTCGAAATAAAGAAAAATATAGTAGACTTTCAGAACTTTTCCAGCAATTTTCGCTCTTTTCCAGCAATTTTCGATTTTCGTATATCCAATTTTTGAAAACAATTCACTATTTATGAACACTTTATAAATTATTAATTATTTTACTCATCGCTTGGTCGATTTATTGACGGACTTAATTTCTTCTAGATTGTAATAATTCATTTGATGAAAGACTTTTGATCACACTGATTTAAAATCTCAAGTCCTTTCCAGCCACTGCGAGGTGATGCCAGGATCCAATAAGGTCTTTCAGTGTGTAAATATATAATGAATAAGCACTCTGGGTTTCATTTTAAATTCTTTGGCCGATTCTTCCTTGATATTAATGAAGGAAGACCATTGTGCTGGAGGGAAGAACCATTGTGCGGAAGAGAAGACGGAGTTCCTACCTAGGAGACTGTGTGTTGGTGGAGCTGCAAATACAAAGCGCAAGAAGGGGAACTCATTCCATATAATGTTGTTACTCACTCTTGTTATAAGCACAAGCTCTCATTGTGCTGGACGGAAGAAGGTGCCGGAAGGGGTAGGAGAGAGAGGGCGAGAACGATAGTGAAATCCTCATTGAATAACTTTCTTCTCTAATGATTTAGAGAAAATGAAATGGCACAAACTATTGGAATAGAAACCATACCCCCGGCCGGGATTGAACCCGCGGTCATAGAGTCTCAAAACTCCAGCCCGTCGCGTTAGCCACTAGACCAGCTAGCCTAGTTGGATGATCTTATTGTGGCTAGCTGGTCTAGTGGCTAACGCGACGGGCTGGAGTTTTGAGACTATGACCGCGGGTTCAATCCCGGCCGGGGGTATGGTTTGTTTGCAATCGTGTCATTACGATTTCTTGAGTCATGTTGACGGCAGTGAAGGGACTTGAGCTAGAGTTCGTCACGGCCACGCTAGCTGGAGATTCGTCTGTAAAAACTTGCATTTGTGGTCACAGAGGTGCCTGTGCTAACCTTCCTATGGTGTAGAAATATACCTAGTTGGATGAATCTTATTGTGGCTAGCTGGTCTAGTGGCTAACGCGACGGGCTGGAGTTTTGAGACTATGACCGCGGGTTCAATCCCGGCCGGGGGTATGGTTTGTTTGCAATCGTGTCATTACGATTTCTTGAGTCTTATTGGAATTGCAGTTTATGTAAAACTCTATATCCGTAATTTTATGTCTGTATAGCCTGCTATTTTATGTAAGTCCATTGCTTCAGTGCAGAGAATACAATTTCTCCAGGGAAACGTAAAAAACAATTTTACTCAAGCTATGTAAAACCCTTTTTACACTTATTCCAGTAAATTTACGTTTCCTAGTTCTTTTATGCTGTTAGATTTTAGGATTTATTAACACAAGACGACCAAGGGAATATATCACCGAAAAGATGGTAAGACACATGAACAATAACAGGGTATCTCTTATAAAACTTTCTCCCAGCTGGGTGTTTATCAATCTAATTGTGAGGGAAAAGTTCAATAGATAGGAATAGAGAGGGAGTATATAGTAACAATAGTTTCATTGCCGGCTGCTTGTTAAGGTAGGGTCAGTCTAGCTCCCACTATCCCT